>NC_056739.1:20429909-20729909 GCF_019279795.1 Protopterus annectens | reverse complement strand
ATCTGGTTAAGAACTCCACTGCCATTTCTCCTAAGCATCTCCATGAAAAGTTTAAATATATTTGATAATAAATAATTAAAGAACAAGAAAATACTAAATATCTATTTACAGTAAACACCATAGTTTCAGCCACAGGAAATATTGAAAATAACACAGCTGGGAAGATTCACACAGTTACAGAAAAACAATACTTAACTATTCTCACTATATTTTACTAACTGATATAGAGAATTACTGTTCCTACTTACTGAATAGAGCAAGGCAAGATGATGTGGGTGAGTGGTCCTTTTTGTCAGATCCAAGACATAATACAGAATACTGAAAGCAATCTCTTACTTATACCTAAATATTATTTCTGGCTTACAGAATGACATCACAGACATCTGGTCATCTGACTCTGTTTTCCACACTATCTCCCATCACTAGAAGCTGCCAGGGTTTAGCACCTATGTGCTACAATACACACTAGACCTTTAGCTAAGTTTTATTAAAGCATCTGGAAGCCATGAAACTATAAAACCATTTCCACTCTTCCTACATCAGCTACAAACTATCACAGATAGCAAAGACACTGTATCTCTGGCTCCATTCAAAACTGTGGGATAACATATTTATGGCTTAACCCATAAAGTAATTTAATTTCAGCTATATTTTAAAAATGGCTGGACTGAAATTAACATCTTCTCTTCCAGTATCCTCTGTTAGAACATATACATTTAATTCAGTTACAATAATGAATGTACATTTCTTTTTTTCAGCATGCCACACTGTTGATACATTTCAACCCAAGCAGCTTTACCAATACATTTTTCAACACAAGCACCTGTACAAATCAGTCTGATATACAAATGGCATATATTTTTTTTACAAAATTCCAGCTAGTTGTGTTGGCATATGTTACACATCCACTGCCATACTTCTCCTGGCATGGGTGGCTGTACCTCCTATCATCACATCATGCACCTAGTTCACTGATAAAAGTCACCTTATGCTATGGCTATTGACAACATAAATCTGATATGTAGTCTCTTAGATGTAGTACTGCATAATAATGTATTTATACTTGGATATGCATTATTATTGGCAGAAATCTGGAGTGGCCATGGGGACTCCATGTGTCAATAGCTATGCTAATTTAGTTTTGGCACAATGGGAGGATGAATGGAACTCAGATCCTGATAACATCTGGAACAATAATATTCTTCTCTATAGACATTTTGTCGATGATATCTTCATCCTGTGGGTTGGGGATGAGAACTCCCTAAGAAACTTTGAAATTTATCTAAGTGGAACTACATCGTTTCTGAAGTTTGAGATGAATACATCTGAGGAATCAATTAGCTTCTTGGATATTCAATTGACATTGGATGAGCAACTTGGTATTAATACCTCTATGCACAGGAAATCTACATGGTATAACCATATGCTCTACAGGAGTAGTATGCACCCTAGACATATTTTTAATAACAGCCGAGAATCAGATAATTCGCATATTGAAACTATGTACCAAGGAGGAAGATTTCATAAGGGAGCAAGAAAAACCTGTTGAGAACTTTGTGGAGAGGGGATATAGGGAAGATGAAGTCATCAGAAATATGAGTAAGATGTTAAATTTACGGACTGGAAAAGGAAGACATTATTATTCTACTCAAGCCACTAAAGTAGATGAAGATAAAAAGAGAAAAGAGAACAAAATGAGGTTCTGCCTAACATACAGTAGTGACAGCTCAATAATATGTGATATAATAAGGAAGAATTTGCCTGTATTGACCTCAGATGAGAAGCTAAGGGAGATAGTAGGAGATATCCCTAGTTTTTCCTTTAAAAACAGGAAGAATCTGAAGAGACTACTATGTTATTAGAATAATTCCATCCAAGATAAAAAAGATTCCGTCAGTGTTAAAAAAGGCACGTATAAATGTGGGTTTTGTAAAGCCTGCCTTATATTAAAGTTAGCAATACATTCATACATCCCAAAACAAATAAGGAATATACATTCCAAGGTTTTGCTAACTGTAGAAGCAAGAATGTAATATATACAGCTCAGTGCCTGTGTTGTTCTGCTTTCTAAGTAGGCAAAATGAACAGGATGTTAAAGGATCATATTCTCAGACATAATTTAGACATTAAAAATCATGTAGGAACAAATGCATTATATGGGCACATTAGAACCAACACAGGTCATAATTTTAAATTTATGGTTTTAAGTAAACTCTTAGAGACACCAAGAGGAGGAGATATAGTTAATCACACTGAGACAGAGGAAAGTAAATGGATTTTGAACCTGAGAGCAGATTTGATGCCAGGACTGAATTAAATTGTTCCCATTAAACCTATTCTCAAAGGAAGGACTTTGAGAAAGTGAAGCATATGAGCCGAAAGAGGGGCGTGACAGAATGGAAGCATCCAATTGGCTGCCTGACTATGACATAGGGACTGACGAAAGGATTATTTAAACAGTAGGAAGCTGCTTTTTATTAGGATTTGAGAAAGGTTGGAAACCAAAAGTGCTTATCCATTTAGCAGCTGAACTGTATCTGATTTTAAAGTTGTACTAGTTTTAAGAATTTACTAATTCCAGCTTTGGTGGCAGTTTGCTTTTCTTTACGTTTACCTTTCTGTTTTCTGTTGCCTAAGTCATTGTGCTAGAAGTTGTGCTTTGGGATTAAAAAGCAATACTCGCTTAATATACACTAATTTCTTTGTCTTACTGAGGGATTCCCCAACTTTCATCAGAGATCTCACTAATGCTAAGAATTAAGTCTCCCACATCCTAGAAAATGACAGTAGTCCTGGTAAAAAAAAAAAAAAAAACAGAATGTAAAAGACTGATCGTCTAATAAACTAATAAAAACAAACAAAAAAATGAATGTGTCACACTTCAGTTTGTCTAACGGAGCTTCAGACTTCATCACAGCAACCGATAACAGAATCCATCTAACTAAATACTGGAGGTATAGCGTTATTTGGGAGTCAATGTGAGCATCTTAATATAAAAATGCTTTTTGAAAGCTAAATTGGTCAAATAAGATTGAAGGCATGCACCATTTCTTTACAGTTGGCAGTATTACTATATATTTTTTTTATTAATCTTCTTCTTTCGGCTTTTTCCAGTTAGGGGTCACTGCAGAGGATCACCTGTCCACTCATGATTGGCAGTGGAGTTTTATGGTGTCGAGTTGCCAGCCTGGAGCCCAACCTTCCACAGAAGGTACACACATGCACGCACTCATGCCTAGGGCCAATTTAGAGTGTCCAGTCCACCTATAGCATGTCTTTGGGATGTGGGAGGAAACCAGAGCACCCAGAGGAAACCCATGCGACCACAGGGAGGACATGCAAACTCCACACAGAAGGCACCCCAGCCAAGGATCAAACCAGAGAACCTCTTGCTGTGAGGTGGCAACGCTAACCGCTGCACCACCTCGGCAGCCCATATCTTTTTTATTAATGCCTTTATTAAATTATGGCTTAAGATATAAGGAAACATACATTATCATAAAAGGAATCAATCCATTTTAACATTTTTCTATTAGTATACATTATGCATCAACGTATCTTTTCTTTGTAACTATGGGGTCCATGTTCAGCTACCAAAATTAAAAAAAACATGACTGGCTAAATACCGAATGGTAAACATTGAATATGAACATTAACAAAAAACAACTTCTACAAAAATAAACCTTTTCAATTTGCCCTATTCCCTACTGTAGTGCGATCTTGGAGTTGGTATATAGTTGGGGAGGCGTGTGTGTGGGGCCACCTTGGTTGGTTGTGTACGTGATGTTGGCCAACTATGGCATTTCAATTAATTTATTTTCATAGAAGTTGTTCGGTAATAATTGTGTTGGATGTTTAGCATTCGGTATTTAGCTATTCACTTTTTTTAATTTCTGTAGCTGAACATAGACCCGTAACTATCACCAGTCCATTACATAAATTGCTGAATTCCTGCCTTCCCTTAAACCTTACTCCCCTTCCCCCTCCTTCTGCTGAACATTATTCTGCATGTATTGGACCCACAATTATCATTTATTTCTATGTAATTTGCTCTTTCCCTTCACTAAAGATCCATCTTCCAGTTCTTTTATCTCTTTTTATAATATTAATACTTCAAATGCAGTTTGTATAGACTTTGATTTACATTTTCTAGAAATTGCTTTTTTGTCAGCCAACAGAATTAACCTTACTAAGGCCTTACTATATCTAGACAATACAGATCCTGTGTTCTAGATCAAAAGAATCATTTACTTAGTTACAACCATTTGCTCATCTCATATTTCTGACAGTGTACTCTCTAGGGGATTTTTAAATCTGCCAACTTATTACAGTCCCAAAACATATGTTCCCAGTTACCTCTTTCTTCCCCATCACACAACAGTTGCTATCTGCCTGAGGAAAATACTTTGAAATTTGCTTGGGATATAAAAATACCCATGCAAACACTTTGATGCAAAAATCGTAAACTGTCTGGACTTTGTTGCATACCTGTGAGCCATACATATGTCGTCTCACTGGTGTCTTGTAAATTGCTTTTTCAGTCTCTTTAACCAGTCATTTCTAACCTTCGATTGATTCTTATAGCTATCATACAATATTTTGCATGTTCTACTAATTATCTCTTTCTAGCAGCAGCTTCTGTTCTAGATTAAACTAAAAACTCTACCAGAGCAGATATTTCACTTAAGATTCCCCTATCCCTGTCTCTTTGCCTATACTCGGATATTAATCCCTGGAAGGGAAGGCAATCTCTGGCCTGCAATCTACATGACTTCTTGACCTCATACCACTCTATTACCTTTCCTACTCTAGTTATTTGCTCTTGGTATATTGGTTCCTTTCCCAGTTTTTTTTTTCAAAAAATTCCAGCCCCTTTTGACTATTTTCTATACCCCTCCTTGCAGACATTCCTATTGGCAAAATCTCTTTTCCCCAAGCTTGTGTTGGCTTAGTTCTTATAATGCTTTCTGCTACTTTATGTATGTAATATTCTGTATGGGTGCTGTTATTCTTCTAAAGGATCTACATCCAAAACCCCACTCTCTCTTTGTTTCTTGAACTTCTCCCCTGCTTCATCATTATCCCTTTCCATTTTGAATTATAACCTTCGGCTTGTTTTGCTTTTTTAATCCATACTTTTCAATACTTCCTTTTACTGTGTCCCCATAAATATAGGTATTGCTGAACATATTTGTGTATGAGTTCATAATTTATCGATATAGCTGTTGTTTATCTCCATTAATTTTATATACTGAAAAGACTTGAAACTCTCTCAAAATGTTCCACACCTCTAAATCATTGTATGGATTTATCAGGTATAAAATAATGCCATCTGCAAATACAGCATACTTTTCTTGATCACCATACCAATTATAGCCTTGCATTCCTGAGTCCCTTATTTTCTTTGCCAACAGCTTGAAATATATCTAATTCCTCTGTTCAAGCACATCTTATCAGAAAGCAACCCTCATACTTTAAATCTTGCCTCAGGTCCTTCAAATATTCTCCTACTTAACCTTATTATCGTGTCAGGGAATGCAAATGCACTGTATATTTATTTTATATTGCCCAACTCACAAAAGACCATCTTATTCTCTCAAAAGTCTTCTCTGCATCAAGATCCACCAACAGTGATTTTTTTTTACATTCTGCTTCATTCTGGATCATCATTGTTCTACTGATGTTGTCAAATGTTTGGCGCCCATCCACAAAACCACATTAATTCATATCTATCAATTTTGGCAACACCTTTGCCATTCATTTAGCCAGTATAGATCTAAACACTTTATAAACATGGTTTAAAATTGAAATGGTCTATATGAAGCTGGGTATGATCGGTCTTTCTGGCTTTAGGTAATACAGCTACCATAGATGGGGACTTCCAAGATGGCTGCACATTGAGGAACAGCTTAATTTCAGCTCTCTCAGTGTGAAAACAGAAACTCAGGAGAGAGAGCCAGTAAACTTGTATTTCAGTAACTGGCTAGTAAGTGCACTGCCTGGATGCCAGCAAAAAAGAAATTCGGAGAACCTGAAAGAAAAGCAATCACAAAAGGTGAGGAAAAAACACTGACTAGGAAGAATTCTGCAGCTGTTCAGCAAAAAGCAGCACAAGCTCTAACTTTCGTGCAAGACATGACTTCCAGTAACACAGACGAAAAAAATAATTCAAATGTACTCACTGCTGATTAAAATAAATGAAACGCTGATGGAGTATATCAACTCAAATAACAAAAGGTTGGAAAAAATGGAAGAAACTTCAAACAGATATTCAGATGAGATAATAAAACTGCAAAACTCAGAGGTCAAAACGAAGAAAAGGCTGTCTGAATATGAGATTGTTCAAGAAGAGATGTTTCAAAACATAATAGAATTAGAGGTCAGAGCACATAGGGAAAACCTGAGATTTTCTGCTGTACCAGAGACGCTGGAAGGAACAGACTGTATAAATTTTATAAAAGCACAAATAAGCAACTGGACCAATATTCCACAGCAGTAGATGTTAATTGAAAGGGCATGAGAAAGCAACCTAGACCTTTAACAGTAAAGATTCAATCCTACCTGCAGAAGGAATTGATTCTGAAAAACTGTGCCAGGACATAATTTTCTAGCTCCTAGAAACTCTCCTTAAGAGGAAGAAAATTTAAAAGGTGCTTTTAGTGGACAATGCAGCAAAAATATTTTGAATACTGCATTATCTTTACATCAGAATTTGATTGTCATTGTGGTTCAAATAGATCCATCTGCTACACGAACAAGAACAAGAACAAAAAACTCTAGCCACTGGAAACACTGAGCAGATCCATAGTAGTTTATTCAAAAAACAATAAAACCACAAAGCTTTCAGGCTAAAGCCCTTCCTCAGTGTGTAAGTAACAGCTACTATAATCATATATTCATTAATACAGATTCAAACTAAAATCATGTGACAGAGCCACAATAAAAAATAGAATCAATTAATTATTTAAATATGATATAAATAAGAAAATCAGCATCTAAAAGTACCATAAAAAACATTTCACATAACCTAAAACATAACAGCACAGTGATGTAATGGTCAGCACTGTCGCCTTACAGCAAGAGGTTCTCCGGTTCAGTTCCTGGCTTCAACCAATGTTATATAAAAAAATATTAAATGAAAAATAGAGCTTGACATAATACAGTACATTTGTTGTTGTTGTTGAGTCTTTCGGCTTTTCCGGGTTAGGGGTCGCCACAGCGGAACTCCGGTCCGCTAATGATTGGCAGTAGATTTTTACGTGCCGAGTTGCCGGCCCTGACACACAACCTTCAACGAAGGTACGCCCATTCACACATATCTCCACACAGAAGACGCTCTAGCTGAGAATCGAACAGGACAACATCTTACTGTGAGGCAACAATGCTACCGTAGCACCACCACCGCAGTATCGACAGTACATTAAAATATGTAAAACATAATATCAACTTAGAGACATCTGTTTTCTCTTTAAAATTGGTTTAAGGCTGACAGCTGTATTTATGCCTGGTGCAGAATCTGCTTATAGTCGTATGATCTGTTCGTACTCACAGATTTACAATTTATTATTTAAATTACCACCCCTTCTGTTTCTTTGCATAATAATACAGCCTATGATGTGAAACATTAATCACCCTGAAGTGAAACTCATGATGTTAAGTTGTCAATCTCACCTTCGTTCTTGCTGGTTCGGATCAGCCATCTTCAATAGCTCGAGAGCTGTTTACTGGCTTGAGGCTACCCCTTATCCCATGATGCCTAGCGCTAGCTACCCAGATCTCATTTGCCACTTCAGCTGCGAGGTTCCTGGATACTGCTTAAGGCTCGTATATCTTTATTAATCTGCCCTTTTTAGTCAGATTAGTGTTTTTGGTATACTAGTTGTTGTTCTTTCATAGTCTATTAATTGTATATTTGGTTTAAAGGGTTTAGTGTATTGTAGTTTTTTTCCTTAGAACTCATTTAAGTTAGAGAGTTCTCCCCTCCCCCCCTTACCCCTCTGTTGTAGTGTTAGGTAGCCGTTTAAGTTAGAGGCTTCCTAGTCTTTAAAAAAAAAAAAAAAAAACTATCTAATTCTGTGTTATTTTTTGTGGTAGTGTTCCATTTTATTTGTTTTTCTTAGTGTTGTCTGGCTTGTTGGCCAAAGTAGTCTTTAGAGTGATTGCTCTTTTTCTTTGGATATGTCTAAGGAATCCAAAGTGTCGGGATTCAAGAAGTGTGACTCATGCTGTCAGAAAATGTCTCTGACAGATGGGCACACTTCTTGTGTTTATTGTCTAGGCGCAGTACACCTGCAGGATTCTTGTTCTATATGCCATGCATTTAGCCCAAGATTCTGCAGGAGCGCAAGAGCAAACTTATTTTGAGGGGTCTTCTCAAGCCACAGGATTCACCAGCCAAGGCTCAGCCAGTGAAATCCCCTAAACAGGCCAAATCGTCAGCTCCCAGCTGGGAGCCGTCATCAGCCCTACTCTCGCCTTCTACTTCGGTTCCGGCTGGAACCGAGGAGTCTGCTTCCTCGTCGGCTCCAATAGTACCCTCAGAGCCATCAAGGATCCAAAAAAGGCCGAGGTCCCCTTCACTAGAGTCCATTCATTTGGCTCCTCGGTCTCCCCTCTTGCCGAGTGACCGTAGTCACAGATCTTCACACTCCTCTCGGTCCTCTAAGCTCTCAGACCATGACGTGGAGAGAGTGGTCAGTAGGTTGTTGAAGTCGCAGGCACTGGCCAAAATGTTGTCCAGCCCTCCTCATCAGGTTTCTGTCGATGTTCCTCCTCTGACTCCATTAAGCTCGGAGCCGGAGTTTATTGGGGTTCAAATCGTGGAACCGTCGGCTCCTATAATGATCTCTCCTTCGGATCCATCGTCGGCTCTGATCCCCTCGATGGTGCCTTCCGTTGAGGGATCTGGGTGCTGAGACTCCCTCGTCGGCTCTGAGGGGGCGAGTGGCATCGGACCCTTGTCCGACTCCACTCTCCCTCTCGGAGCATCGGCGCAGATAAGCTCGGCTCCTACATCAGCCTCGGAGCCATCTCCCTCGATACAGAGGAGGATTCCGGTCTCCTCGGAGCCGGAACCTTCTCTTCATCATGGCAGGGACGCCTTTGATGTCATGAGGAGCGTGCTGGCCTCTGAGCTAGCTCCACCTTCGACCCCACTGGCTCCGTCCCCCATAGTGCCTGCTTCGACCTCTGTCCCACTTCCAGACCCCAAGCGTGGTGAACCAGCACTCCAGGGCACCCCATTGGGTGTTTCCTCTTCCTCCGAGGCCTCCCCTGATCATTCAGAGGAGCCCCCTCGGAAGAAGAAGTGCAAGAGGAAGCACATTGACAACCCCGAGTCTGTCACTTCGGATACGGATTTGGATGAGTCGGAAGGGTCCCCAAGATCCCCCTCTGAAGATGTTTCCTTCTCAGACATCCTAGAGATACTTAAGCAGAGGGGAAACTGGAATACCCTAGCCCTTACCGAGGACAAATCTGTATTCCTGGATATGTTCAGTTCCCGACCTTCCACCTCCTGGGTTTCTCCACCCTTTGATCCACTAATGTCTGTGGTGGCTTTAAGGGCTTGGTCAGCCCCGGATAAAGGAGACCAGGCAAGTTTATGACTGCACCCACTGACAAGCAGTTCCTTACTAAGGGTGTTCCCGTGGATGCCATGGTGGTAGCAGCAGCCACTAAAAAGGAGTTATCGGAAACTTCTTCTTCTGTCCATCCTCCTAACAAGGAGTCTAGGACCATGGACATATATGGGAAGTGAATGTTTGCCTCAGCGACCTTTTCCATGAGGTCACTGAATTACTTATGCCATTTCACCAGACTTCAGAGGGATCTCCTGAAAAAGCTCGGAGATACCCTGCAGGATCCTTCAGCTGAAGGGGCTCAGGCTAAAGTGGCCTCTCAGCTGGCAACCCTTAACTCAGTAGTCAACTCCTCCATGAGGCTCATTTCCTGTGCAGCCGATGGGGCGAGTAGAGCCACAGGCACAGGTGTGGCACTTCTGAGACATGCATGGATGTGGCTGTGTAATTTTGCGGAACCCTTCAGAGCGTCATTCACCAACACTCCCTTTGACGGTTCCTTTCTTTTTGGACCACAGGTGAAAGACACTCTTGCTAGGTGTGAGCAGGAAGGCAAGACTCTCTCTGCCATGGGAGTCCATTTTTCCAATCCCTCTAGACCATACCCCAAGGGTCAGAAGAGTGGAAAGATGTGGTTTCGAAAATCCCAGGGATCTTTGCCTGACACACATAGTGATTTTTCCTCCAGGGGCAGAGGAGGAAATAACAATAATAACAGATGCCGCCCTCATGGCAGAGGGGGTCCGCAGAACCAGGGTAGTAGAGAATCCTTCTATGACAAGCCCTTCCAACATCCCTGAGGGGTTGCCCGACTGTCCATCTCTGGAGGCAGTCGTAGGAAGACTTTCATTGTACCCAAAAGCCTTGCTAAGCATAATGCAAGACAAATGGGTACATTCAATAATATCCTGAGGTTACAGAATCCCATTTGTTCAGCCCCCTTTACCATCATGCAAGTCCCTCTCAGATGTTCCACCCAATCTGAGGGACCAAGCAGTTATAGAAGTTTCAAAACTGATAGAAAAAAGAGTCATCCAGGAAGTCCCGGCAGACCAACATGGATCCGGAACTTACTCAAGGTTCTTTTTGGTACCAAAAAAGACAGGGGACTGGAGACCTATTTTGGATCTTAGCAGAATGAACAAGTCTGTTCAAAGAACAAAGTTTCAGATGGTCATGCTACAGTCCATTCTACCCTTTCTGGGTCAGGACAATTGGATGTGTTCTATAGATCTCCAGGATGCGTACTATCACATCAAAATGCTCAGACGCTCCAGGAGGTTCCTTCACTTCCGGCTGGGAGCCAGTCATTACCAGTTCAGAGCTGTGCCCTTTGGTCTTCCCACAGCCCCCAGGGTGGTTACCAAATGTATGGCAGTGGTCACGGCTCACCTGAGGCGTCAAGGATTCCAGGTGTTTCCATATCTAGATGACTGGCGCCTTACTGCTACCACCAGGCATCAACTCCTTCAAGCCAGGGACTATACAATCTCAATTTTCTCCCAGCTAGGCATTACCATAAATTTTGAAAAATTTGTCTTGTTGCTCTGTCAATCTATTACCTATATAGGAGCAGACTTAGATACAAGGAGCCTGTCCGCAAAGCTACCTTCGGACAGTGTGTCCACAATTGCCAGCAAGTTCAAGTCCTCATGCAATGCAAGAGAGTACAAGTCAAGTATGTCCTTCAAACTCTAGGTTCTATGGCGGCAGCAATTCTTCTGATACCCCTGGCCTGCTTTCACATGAGAATCCTGCAGCGGCTTCTTTTCACACAGTGGTCCTTCCAACAGCTCCCCATGTCTCACATGATCATCATTACAGAAGCATGCAAAAGGCACCTTTCCTGGTGGATGGTCTCCCCACTAGTGATTCAGGGCAGACCCTTCATTCAGCCCCCTCCAGTTGCTACAGTGACCACGGACGCCTCCCTGATAGGGTGGGGGGGGCATTATCAGGGAAGGACAGTCCAGGGCACTTGGCAGGCTCACGAATACCATCTGCATATAAACGTTCTAGAAGTGAGAGCCGTGCTCCTAGCGTTGCAAGCTCTTCAGGACTCTCTCCCTTCTGGGACCATTGCAATTCAAACGGACAACATGTCAGTGGTGTGGTACATCAACAAGCAGGGTGGAACCAGGTCCTACCCCCTAGGTCGAGAAGCGCTCAGACTCTGGCAGTGGGCGATTTCCTCCCAACAATTTCTGATTGCGACGCACATCCCTGGGACATCCAACATCATAGCGGACAGGCTCAGCAGAGCTATTCTCATGCCTCACGAGTGGTCTCTGAATCAGGTAGTTGCGGATTTAATCTTCCACAAATGGGGTCAGCCTTGCTGCGACCTTTTTCCCACCCCCTTCAACAGTAAATGCAGCAACTACTTCTCCCTTCATCTGCTTCCTGGTCACTCTCCCAGAGACGCTCTAGTCCACGATTGGCCTCAGGGACTTCTTTATGCCTTCCCTCCATTTCTCCTGATACCGAAACTCATTCAGAAAGCTATGTCGTTGGGTTGCAAAATTATCCACATTGCCCCCTACTGGCCTCGACAGATATGGTTCCCATTTCTGCACCATTACCTTCTTGAGTGGCCTTGGACTCTAGATCCGATTCCAGACCTACTGATTCATCAATCAGGTGGGCTGCATCAATCCCTTCAAACGCTCCAGCTCACAGCTTGGTTGCTCCACTTCCAACCTTAGCCAGGCTTCCCAGTATTTTGCCGGCCGTACGCGACATTATTGTTTCCTCCCATAAGTTTGCCACCAGAAGGACTTACGCTAGTAAATGGAAACGGTTTTCTTGTTGGGCAGAGGATAGGAACATAGATCCCTTCACAGCCCCTATCCACGAAATATTGGAGTTCCTATCCGAACTCTTTCATTCGGGGTCCGCTTCTGCTACAATCAGGGTTCAATTAGCGGCCATTTCAAATTTTCATGTCGGGCTTTCTAATGCAAACATTATGTCTCATAAGCTATGTAAAGCGTTTCTAAGAGGGGCTACTCTCCTTAGACCCCCAGTGAGAGATCCCCCTCCTCCTTGGGACCTTAATTTGGTACTAACCTCATTAATTATGCCCCCTTTTGAACCGGCAGCTTCCTGCTCCATTAAGTTTCTATCTTGGAAAACTCTCTTTCTGGTAGCAATTACTTCAGCCAGACATGTCTCTGAACTTCAGGCACTATGCGTCCGTCCTCCATACTTAGTATTTCATAAGGACAGGGTCGCTCTGAGGACTAATCCCTCTTTCCTTCCGAAGGTCTGCTCAGAAAATAATTTGAAGCAGTCTATAGACCTACCTGTGTTTTTCCCTAACCACATCAACAAGGCAGAATACAAGTTACATCAACTGGATGTTCATAGGTTCATAGGTTCATAGGTTGATACTAGGCCATTGGCCCTAGGGCATTTATAAGCCTAGCCAGAGTGTGTTCGGCTTTCGCCACCCTTTTAGATTAGTTGACTGTGCCTCTGTATAGTAGGTCACAGAAGATAGCCCTTTTGAGGTTAGTTTACTGTGCCTCTGTCTAGTAGGGACACAAAAGAGATCCCAGGGGTAAACCTACGATCTCCCATCCACTCGTCAAGATTTCTCTTGAAGAGGGTCATTGAGGGACTCTGCCTAACATGAATTGAGATTTTGTTCCAGAGTGAGGGGAGCCTCTGGGATATGAATCTGTCCCTCCAGCATGTCCTATTTATTTCTGTGCTGAGGTTTAAGTCCCTGGAGCATGTAGCTCTAAGGGATTTGGATTTCCTGAGGTGGAGCATGTCCATTAATTCTGGGTTGGACATGGCTTTATACGTCAGGCACAGATCGCCTCTGAGTAGGCGGTAAGCAAATGAGTAGAGCTGGAGTTTCTTTAGCCTAACTGCGTAGGGCATCTGCTTGAGTCCCTTGATCCTCTTGGTGAGGTACTTTTGGGGTCTTTCCAGTTGCTGCAGGTGTCGGGTAAGGTACATCCCAAATGGGGCATTGTATTCAATTATGGGCCTGATGAGTGATGAGTAGAGGGGCACAATGACCTCTCTTGATCTAGATGTGAACTCTTTCGTGATAAGGTGGACTATATAGAAGGTCTTTCTAACCACTTTGGCAACGTGATTGTCAAAGGAGAGATTGCTATCTACTTGGTTCATAGACAGTTGCATTTCTACCTGCATAGGACGAAGAATATAAGGACGTCCGACCAACTTTTCCTTTCCTATGCTTGGGGCAAACAGGGTCTCCCAGTTTCCAAAGTGACCTTATCCAGGTAGTTGTCTCATATCATTACCTTTATCTATCAACTAAGGAACAAAGACTTGCCAATCAAACCGAAGGGTCATTCTACCAGGGCCTTAGCCACCTCTGTGGCCTTCCAGTCTAGGTTGCCCTTAGACTCTATCTGTGCCACTGCTACATGGGCAAATCCTCACACCTTTATTTCTCATTACAAGTTGGATTTGGTCTCCAGAAGTAGAGTTAACTTTGGTTCCACTGTTCTGAAGAGTCTGTTCCAATGAGCCACCCAGGATTCTAGGTGCTAGGGACGCTGTCCCAACCAGCAAAAATGAAGGCGAGATTGGCAACTTAACATAAAGAAGTTATGTACCTACCATAATGTTCCATGTTAGCTGTCTTCATCTCGCCTTCTTTCTTGTGTCCCCCCTCCATCCCCCTATCCTATTGGTCCGAGAGGAGTTCAATTTTCACTGGCTGAGTGTTCTCTGGTTTGTTTCCTTTACTGACTTAGACAGTAGGACAGGTATGTTTAACCTTTTGTTTGGAGAGGTTTCTTCCTATTGCTATGTCTGGGGTTAGCTATTTCAAATGAGATCTGGGTAGCTAGCGCTAGGCATCATGGGATAAGGGCTAGCCTCGAGCCAGTAAACAGCTCTTGAGCTATTGAAGATGGCCGAGTCGGAGCCGAGGATCAGCTCCGATCCCAACCAACAAGAAAGAAGGCGAGATGAAGACAACTAACATGGAACGGAATGTTATGGTAGGTACATAACTTCTTTATCCATTCCTTTCTCTCCCATATGTTTAGCAAGTGCATTCATGTTGACTTTCCTAGATATTTCAGATTTGTGCTCGGTAATATGATCTATCAGTTTACATGTACATTTTCCAACATAAAATGCAGGACATTTCTTACATGTTCATAGGGTTCATAGGTTCATACTAGGCTATCTGCCCTAGGGCATTTAAAAGCCTAGCCAGAGTGTGTGTGGCTTTCACCACCCCTTAGGATGAGAATACTATACCCATTAGTTTGCTGTGCCTCTGTCCAGCAGTGACACAGAGATGATTCCCGGGGTAAACCTATGATCTCCCATCCACTCGTCAAGATTTCTCTTGAACAGAGTCAGTGAGGGGCTCTGCCTCACATGGACTGGGATTCTGTTCCATAGTGAAGGGAGTCTCTGGGTGATGAATCTGTCCCTCCAGCATGTCCTATTTATATCCGTGTTGAGGTTTAAGTCTCTTGCTCTCGTGGCTCTGGTGGATTTGGATTTTTTGAGGTGGAGCATGTCCATTAATTCCGGGTTGGACATGGCCTTGTTTGTCAGGCACAGATCACCTCTGAGCAGACGGTATGCGACTGAATAGAGCTGGAGTTTCTTCAGTCGGGCATATGTTTGAGCCCCTTTATCCTTTTGGTGAGGAACTTTTGGGGTCTTTCCAACTGCTGCAGGTGTCGGGTAAGGTACATTCCGAATGGGGCGTTGTACTCAATCATTGGTCTGATAAGTGAAGAGTACAGGGGTACAATGACCTCTCCTGATCTGGATGTGAATCCCTTCATGATCAGGTGGGCAATGTAGAAGGTCTTCCTAACCACTTTGGCAATGTGAGTGTCAAAAGAGAGGTTACTGTCAACTTGGGTCCCCAGGTCCCTGATAACTTCTTCCGTGTTTAATGGATTACTACCTATGTGGTAATTAGGGGTTACCTTGTTTTTCCCAAAGGGTATGACTATACATTTTTTAGCATTTAGCTTAAGGCCATGGCTCTGGCACCAGTTATCCATTTCTATGAGACCTCTCTGGAGGATGTCTGTGTCTGATGGAGTGTCAATTATGGTGCCCAGTTTGCAGTCATCTGCAAATTTTGTCAGCCACAATCCCCCTATGTTTACCTGCACTTCAGAAAAATAAATGCCGAACAAGAGGGAGCCCAGGACTGAGCCCTGTGGGACATCGCTCGTGACCGGCTTAGAGTCTGACATGGCACCAGCAACTCTAACCCTGTGGGTTCTGTCCTTGAGCCAGTTTGCAACCCATCTTGTGACATATGGGTTTACATCTAAGCTGGTGAGCTTTTCTATGATGCCCGAGTGGGGTATTGTGTCGAACGCTTTTGCTAGGTCAAAGTAGGCTGTGTGAACTGCCTTACCCTCATCAATGGCCTTAGTGACTGTTTCGAAAAAGTCGACCAAGTTCAAGAGGCAGGATCTGCCCTTGACAAAGCCAAATTGGGTAGGATCCAGTGTCTGTAGGTCCCCAATGTCTTTATTTATGAGTTCCATTATGATCCTCTCCATAGCTTTGCAGACAAGGCTCGTCAAGCTTATGGGGCGGTAATTTCCAGGGTCCGTAGAAGCACCGCCTTTGTGGAGTGGGACCACAGTTGCCGTATGCCATTCTTTGGGTACGTATCCTGTAGTAAGGCTAAGATTAAACAGCAGCCTTATGTGTGGGTTTAGTTCCTCATTGAGTTCGTGTAGCACACAGCCGGGGACACTGTCCGTTCCCATTGATGCTGTATTTTTTGCTTTAGAGAGAGCAGCTCTCACCTGGGCATCTGAGATGTTTGGGAGGCTAGACTCTGGTGGGATAGATATTTCTCCTTTTGGTGGGGAGGGAGGGGAGAAATTTGCACTGAACCTGTCTGCCAGTATGTTGGCAATGTCTGTGGGTTCAGTGATTTTTGTATCATTTTGGACTAATTCTGAGCATATCTGGGAGTTTCCACCCAGGTTTCTAACATAGCTAAAGAAGGCCTTATGATTGTCTTTTGTGTCATTAGCGATTTTTCTCTCAAAGTTGGCCTTGGATGATTTTATGAGTGATCGTAGTATTTTGCTAGTAGTGATCAGAGATGCCTTCCCTTTTAGGGATTTTGCTCTGTCATGTAGTAGCTTTCTCCTCTTGTTGTAGAGTTTGTTTATGGCTGGGGTCCACCAGACCGGCGCCTGCCTTTGGTGGAAAGGGTCTTGATTTTATTAGGGATTGCTTGATCCATACATTCCTGGAGGTGCTCGTAGAAGGCATTTGTAAGGGTTTCAGCAGCGTGGGTTGTGGTTTCCACTGGCTCGGGGCCTTGAAGGATACCACTCCAGTCTTAAGAAGTGTGAAGTTTGCTTTTGAGAAGTTCTTCACTGTGGTCTTTTTTGCTGGGGTTGGGGGCGGGATGTGGATCTCCAGTGAGATTAATTTATGGTCTGATCTCACCAATGAGGGATATACTTCCGGTGTGGAGCATTTTGTCCCCATGTTTGTGATGATCAGGTCTAGTATATTTTCTCCTCTTGTGGGAATGGTGACTAGTTGTTCCATAGCATTTGAGTTTATGAACTCCAGGAACCTTTGGGCTAGGGTGTTGGGGCTTGAGTAATGTTCCCAGTCTATGTTTGGGTAGTTGAAGTCACCCAATATGATGGTGTTTGGAGAGACATTCATACTCTCCAGTGTCTTCAGGAAGGCTGTGTGGGTTTCCTGAGTTTGAGAGGGTGGTCTGTAGCATGCTACAAACTGTAGGGCAGTTTTACCTATGGTTAATTGCACCTGGATGGTCTCTGATGCTTCGTGCATTGCCACTAACCTGGAGGTGTGGGTATCCTTTATGAATATGGATACTCCCCTCCTTTTGTGGTTCGGTCCGGATTTTGGGGCCGGAACGCATGATATGAGGTATAACCTGATAGTGCTGGGGTGCTCTCAGGAGCCTTGAACCAGGTTTCAGTCACAGCACAGACATCGATGTTCTCCATACTGAGGAGGGCTTCGAGGGCGTGCATCTTGAGGTTTAGACTTCTGGCATTGAGCAGTATTACCCTTAGTTTTTCTCCATTTTTGTTTTCTAGGGCGGTAGGTTTATCATTTGAGCCTTGCCTAAAAAAGGCACTATGGGGGTGGCAAGAGCCTTTGCCAATATCCAGAAGCCCAGGGGTGACAAGTGCAAGCCGTCCCTTGCAAAGCAGCGTGGCTTGTCAAGCATGTCATCCCAGGCAGACAGACATTGGATCCCCTTAGAATGACACCAGTAATTAAGCCAGTTATTAAAGCTGATCATTTTGTCTCTGTATTGTGGCATCATTCTTGGTGAGGGTAGGATACTGCTCAGGGTCAGGGTCATACCGGCCTGGGCTACATAATCTGAGAGCTCCTCTATGTCTCTTTTCATGTAGTCCAGGGAGGTACGTCTCAGGTCGTTCACACCGGCATGGACAATGAATGAGTCATACTTGTACTTGCTGTGGAGTGACCTGAGTGCTTGTGTTATGTGGCGGATTCTAGCGCCTGACAGGCAGCTTACTGTGATCTTTTCCTTGTTCAGTCTGGTGAGTGGGACGTCAGTGTGTCTGACTATGGAGTCACCTATAACAAGTGTGTCTGGCATTGTGTTTGGCCTTAAGGGCTGTGACTGTTTAGCACACTGACTTTGAAAACTATGTGTTGCATGTCTTATGTCTTGAGGTGGCAGTTGCTTGGGTGTCTGCTTTGGAGGCCTCTGTAGTTTTGGTAGATTTTTGATCAGTGCCTCCGAGTATGTCTTTGTGTGTTTATGTGTTTGTTTTGCAGTTGTGATAGTTCTATGTGAAACTGAAACTGGGTTTAGCTAAATGGACAATATTAGAAGTATTACATGTGCAAAACATTTGAATGTATACTTTTTCTTTGTTATTGGACATATGAATTTATCATCTTTCAAAATATCTTTACAACATACACAATTATAACAAGGAAAAGTGCCTGACCTTAGATTTTGTCTGGGACCAATATGTTTCATGACCTTATAACAGAGACTCTGTTTCAAACGAGCAACTCTTATAGGCAAAGTTAGGTTTGTCCCCTATAAGCTGTTTAATTTCTGTCATTATTCTTGATATAATTTCCTTCACCCCATTGGTCCTTCTACTGTATCTAGTAACATAGCGTAAATGTTCTTATTTATGATTACTATTACTTTGTACACCAGTATTCTTCTCTGCAAAATACGGTCTAGCTCTATCCTGTCTTTCATTTATAATATCACATTTCAACTTTTCAAGTAAAGCATCACTATATCCCCTCTCCTTGAACTCATTTATCATGCTCCATCTGGTCAAGACATTTCATCAGTATTGAGTTGACTAACTATTAAAACCAGACTCTTCGCTATACCTTTAAACATGTGAGCAGAGTGCATGTTTCTTCTATGTGTGCATCTGTTTGCCTGAACTTCTTTTCTAAAGATTGATGTAGTAATATTGTTATTAATATTTTCTAACTTGGGTTGTCTGCATTTGTTTAGTAGACTCCTAAGCCATTGGCTGACCCAAAGCATCCAAAGCTTGCTCAACTAGCTCCCTTTGAAATCTATTCATATGAGTGGAGTAATTTAATGCCCTCAGAGCAAAATTACATGAGGCATAGGCTCACTTTCCCATCCAGTTGTTCATTCTGGATTCCTTCTTTTGGAATGGAGAGTGGAATACTCAACTGAGAGTTCCTTCTTGGTGACAGCTATAACTCTAAATTAATCCAACAGAGGACTCTAACCATAAGTTAATCCAACAGGAGACCTTTACATCAAAACCATCTGGGGAGTAACACCTTGTTGCGTTCCCATGGGTTGGCTTCCATTGTGTCAGGTTCCTGCTATGTATACCTGGTGACCAAATCTGTGAGACTGTTTGCATGTAGGACCACCCAAGAGGTAGAAGGGGTACAGCAGTATATTTCAAATAATATTTCCTCATCCTGAAAGTGGAGGTCTGATGGCCAGGTTTCTTTCTGTTTCATCAGTTCTCTGACTTTGCCAAATGTGATGTCTTCATTTGGGGAGCAAGGGGAGCCCTCCTTTCATCCAAGTTAGTGTCAGAGGTAATAGACTCTAAAGGGGAGTCGATGTGCTTCCTTTTGCACATTCTCTTTCTGGAAATCACCTGCTGTGACTGGTTAGAGTACATGGAGGAGTCAGAATGCACCTGCTGCAGCTCTTTAAAGGATACTACTCTGCTTTGCCCATGACAGCCTTGATGAAAAGGCTTAAGAAATAGTGGACAGGCATCTCAGGGTGCAGCTGCCACAAAAGAAAATCGTGTCATCAGCCTGGGGAGAGAGGAAGCTTTTATCCTTTCCATAGCCTCAAAGTCAGATCCAGAATCTATTTGCATCAAGAGGACCCTCCTCAAAACTGACTCCTCCTTTGCCAAAGTGAAATTGGATGGAGCTGAAGATGGCATCTCTAACATGAAGGACCCAGATGATGTTCTAATGGAGGTCAGTAATGCTGGCTCAAACACTGAAGACACTGACACCAAGAATAGCTCCAAGCAAGTTGTCACTGTTGATGGTGCCAAAGAGTTGACACCAAACATTTGGGACTGAGATGTAGTTGACATCAAAGGTGTTGGTGTAGGGTGTGTGATGTGAAGATGTCAACATCTTGGAGCCCTGGAGGGCTGATAGTGTCAAAGTGACAAGCTCTGGGCAAGCAGTCATTTCTGAGACCAAGCACTGGGGATGGAGTTAACAGAGTTGAAGGAGAGACAACCAGATCCACATCAGTCTTTAGAAAGGCCCTCATCACTGACTCTGTGTCACCTTCAGATGTATGTTCGGATGTGTCTGAAGGGCACAAAGATTTTAATGAATAAGTAGAAAGCTAGTATAAGTAGAAGGAGGTCTGTAAACCAAGAGGCATGACAATTCTCTTTCAGAGGAGTACCTGCTGCCTGACTTAGTAATGACTTAGGAGATGACTTGCACAGATAACAATGGCTTCCATGATGCAGACTTCTGCCTCAGTACAGAGGAGAAGTGTATTTCCTGACTACCTTATGGGAAGAAGATGAGCCCTGGTTTTCCACCCTATGCTACTTGGACTCTATCTTTTCTTTTGTCTTCTCGTTTCTTTTTCTGAAGGTTCAGTTGGAAGTAGAACTTTTACAATCAGCTTAGTCTTCATAGTGCAACAAAGCCACTTGGCTTGGGATCCAGAGACTTCTGCTCAGAGGGAGGAAAGACTAGAAATTGTGTGGAAATATTTGTGAGAGAGACGGTCTTCTGAAGACACTGAGGAATATCATCAGAATTAATGACAAACTCATGGCAATCAGATTCCAGTTAAGGGTAGGGCAGTATTCATAACCTCAGACTATGATTCACAGCTGGGTTGTCATGGTGAGGAAAAGAGTGCATTCAGTACCTGCTAGATAAAACAGGACAAGATGAGTTAGTGTTGACAATAACAGACTTGAATGTTCATATAGGGACAGACAAAAGAGGGTATGAGAACTGCCAGGGTCCGTATTGGTGAGGCAATAAGAAAAAAGAAGAAGAGGCTATTCTAAATGTGAAGAGAGAAGTGTACTAGAAAGAAAAGTGTTTAACAAATATTTTATTTTGAAGCTTGCTTCATTTCAATATGGATTCCTATTAGTTTCTGTCTGCTTTTGATGATTTATTTCCTGCCAACATAAAAAGTGCCAACATGGCTTGCCTCTCAAGTGTACAGATTTTCACAGAATGTCTAGATTTTTGCCTCATATTTTTGGTCCATTTTTCATAAAATTGTGGTGTTCTGGCACATTAGTGGCAAATCATTAGAGAATGAAGTTAGAAAATAATGACAGATATTTGACCTTCAGACTTCATACCCTTCAGAAAATCCATGCTAATTCAAAACCTGTTATTATATCATATTTCTAAGTTTGTAAGAGCAATATTTAAAAATTGTCCCTATTTTTGGGCCTTTGTCCCACTTTTATTTATGTCTTTGTCCATATTTGTTGCTCTAAGAGGTTGAGAGGTATGTTGTAGAAAGTTTTATAATGGAATTCTGAACATGTACATAATATGGAAAGAAACACACAGAGAGTCAGAAGATCCTTGGCTGGAAAAAATAATACAAGGGTGCTCATTTTTAACTGAGCAGTGGCTGTAGAACAATAGTAACAAAATTATTAATTTGAGTCAAAAATAATATAAAAGAATGACGCTTTTTGTAGTCTGGGAAATAGGACCTTGATTACTTTGTCTCCCATATATGTGTGTTTCTGTAATAAATGCATTTCGGTACCTTAACACAGACTTATGTCTGGCAAATGGTGTGATGGTGGCCAACATAGTTCAACAACACAGACAGTCACAAGATCACTGACAAGAGTAGTCAACATGCAACTGAGATAGACTTAGTACTAGTAAGGAAAGGGCATAGGGGTATAATCAGAGATTGCAAAGTTATCCCCCTGAGTCCAGTAGTGGCCACAATCAGCTGCACGCAAGTAAGATCAGTAGAGACTGGGCTGAAGACCTGGGTACTGATTTGAAAGAACACACAGCAGTTCAAAGAAATACTTGGGGCTTTAGCACCTCAGGAAGAACAACAAATACATGGAGGTAAAAATGGCAGTGTTGCAAAACAACTTGTGCAGATGCAGAAATTAAGTACATAAGGAAATCTAGTTCTGTAATACAGAAGTATAGGAAGTTGTCAAAAGAAAAAAGGAGTGCAGGAAGAAGTTGGAGATAGAAAAGACTGACCAGGCTAAAAAGTAATACTGCCTGGAAAGCAGTCACAATGGCAAAAAGCAAGGCATCAGAGGAACTCTACCAACTTCTGGAAGGTGACTTAGCAGATTTCACAAACTCTATTAGATAAAGAAGACAGTCATCGGACACTATTCATAATGGATGCCAGCCAAAATATTCTCACCAGTCCAGAGGACATCAAAGGCAGATGGAAGGAATAATTTAAGCAGCTTCTAAATGAAAAACATAGGTTCATAGGTTCATAGGTAGGTACTAGGCTATCTGCAAGAGGGCATTTATAAGCCTAGCCAGAGTGTGTCGACTTTCGCCACCCCATTGATTAATTAGCAGAGCCTCTGTCAAGCAGAGCCAATGAAGTGATCCCAGGGGTGTACTTTCTGTTACCCATCCACTCGTCAAGACTTCTCTTGAAGAGTGTTAGTGAGGGGCTCTGCCTAATGTAGTTAGGAAGTTTGTTCTAAAGCGTGGGGAGGATCTGTGACAGGAATCTATCCCTCCAGCATGTTTTATTTATTGTTGTGGCAAGGTTTAGCTCACTAGAGTGCGTGGCTTGCAGTGACTTGAATTTCATTAGGTGGAACATGTCCATCAATTCTGAGTTAGGCATGGCTTTGTAAGTCAGGCAGAGATCACCTCTGAGTAAGCGATATGCCACTGAGTACAGCCGGAGATTTTGCAGTCGGGCTGCATAGGACATATGTTTGAGGCCAGTAATCCTCTTGGTGAGGTGCTTTTGTGGTCTTTCAAACTGTTGGAAGTGTCTTGTGAGGTACATCCCAAATGGGGCATTGTACTCTATGATGGGTCTGATAAGTGATGAGTAGAGGGGCACTATAACCTCTTTATTTCTAGATGCGAACCCCTTAGTAATTAGATGGGCCACATAGAAGGATTTCCTAACTACTTTGGCAATATGATTGTCAAAGGAGAGATTACTATCTGCCTGGGTCCCCAGATCTCTTATTACCTCTTCTGTATTAAAGGGGGCTGCCATCTATGTGGTAATTCGTGGGTGTTTTGTTTTTCCCAAACGGGATAACTATGCATTTTTTGGCATTTAGCTTGAGGCCATGACTTTGACACCAGGTGTCTGTCTCAGTAAGGCCTTTTTGGAGGATGTCTGTGTCAGCTGGAGAGTCAATTATGGCTCCCAGTTTGCGGTCATTGGCGAACTTGGTTAAACATAGTCCTCCTGTGTTTGCCTGTACTTCTGAGAAATATATGCCGAACAGTAGGGGGTCCCAGAACTGAGCCTTGTGGGACACCACTTGTGACTGGTTTAGAGTCAGACCTGGAGCCCGCTATTCTTACAGTGTGAATTCTGTCTGTACGCCAGTTGGCAACCCATCTTGTGATGTAGGGGTTTATGTTCAGGCTGGTGAGTTTTTCTATAATACCCGAGTGAGGAATGGTGTCGAACGCCTTGGCGAGATCAAGGTAGGCTGTGTGAACCACCTTTCCCTCGTCTATGGCCTTGGTAACTGTCTCGAAGAAGTCAGCCAGGTTTAGTAGGCATGATCTATTCTATGGGCATGTAGCCTGTGGAGAGGCTGAGGTTGAACAGCGTGTTTAGGTTGGGGGGTTAGTTCGTTCTGTAGTTTGTGCAAGACGCAGCCTGGGACACCATCTGGCCCCATTGATGCTGTGTTTTTGGCTTTTGAAAGGGCTGTTTTCACCTGTGCTTCTGTGATTTCCGGGACACTACACTTTTCCGGTATTGTTGTGGGCCCTTTTGAAGGTGAGAGGGAGGTGAAGTTTGCACTGAATCTATCTGCCAGTATGTTGGCAATATCAGTAGGTTCAGTATATTTAGTGCTATTTTGCACTATCTCAGAGCATATCTGTGAGTTGCCACTTAGATTCTTGACATAGCTTCGAAAGAAAAATAGCCAAGGATTTGAAAGATAACCACAAAGCCTTCTAATCCTTGGCTATTTTTCTTTCGAAGTTAGCCTTGGATGATTTTATGAGGGACCTTAGTTTCTTACTGATACTGATCAGGGATGTCTTTCTATCTTGGGATTTGCTTTTTTTCTGAGCTAGTTTCCTCCTTTTGTTGTATAACCTGTTTATGGCAGGGGTCCACCAGACTGGTTTCCTTCTCTTAGGGGAGTGAGTCTTGGTTTTGCTAGGGATGGCACAATCCATGCATCTTTGTAGGTGCTCATAGAGTGCAATTGTAAAGGATTCTGCATCTTGGGCAGTGTTATCCTTTAGCGTGGGGGCTGTGAAACTTACCACCTCTGCCTTAAGTAAGGTGAAGTTTGCTTTAGAAAAGTTTTTCACTGTGATTTCCTTGGTTGGGGGTGGTGGTGGGGTATGGACATTCAGGGTGATTAGTTTATGGTCTGATCTAACCAGTGACAGGTTGACCTCCGGTACGGAGCACCTGTCGTCCATGTTGGTGATGACCAGGTCCAATATGTTGTGGCTTCTGGTAGGGGAGTTTACCAGCTGATCCAGGGCATTTCAGTTGATAAATTCCAGGAAGCACTGAGCCTGGGCATTTGTACTCAAGTAGTTTTCCCAGTTAATGGTAGGGTAACTGAAATCTCCCAACGTCAAGGTGTTCGGTAGGACCTTCATGTTTTCCAGTGTCTCCAGAAAGGCAGAGTAGTGGTCCTGGGTCATGGAGGGTGATCTGTAGCAGGCCACAATTTGCATTGCAGATTTGCCTGATGTTAGTTGCACATGGATGATCTCAGAGGTATTATGCTGCACCACTAACCTGGAGGTGTGGGTATCCTTGATGAATATGGATATACCCCCTCCTTTTGTGTTTCGGTCCGTGTCGTGTGGTATGAGTTGTAGCCCAGTAGTGCTGGAGTGCTCTCTGGAGGCTTGAAGCAGGTTTCAGTTACTGCACAGATGTCGACGTTCTCCATACTTAGGAGTGCTTCGAGCGCATGCATTTTGAGATTTAAACTCCTGGCGTTGAGTAGCATAACCCTCAGTTTTTTACTTGTGCTGTTTACAGAGGTGGGTTTGAATTTTGAGCCTTGTCTAAAAAAGGCACTATGGGGGCAGCAAGAGCCTTGGCCAGTATTCGAAAGCCAAGAGGTGACAGGTGCAAGCCATCTCTTGCGAAGCAACGCGGCTTGTCGAGCATGTCATCCCAGGCTGACAGACACTGGATCCCCTTTGAATAACACCGGAAGCTTAGCCAATTGTTCAAATTGATAATTTTTTCTTTATACTGAGGTATCATTCCTGGTGAGGGCAAGATGCTACTCAGGGTCAGGGTCATACCCGCCTGGGCTACATGATCAGAGAGCTCTTCCATGTCTCTTTTCATGTAGTCCAGGGAGGTACGGCTCAGGTCGTTCACACCAACATGAACAATGACAAAGTCATATTTGTACTTCTTCTGGAGTGACCTGAGTGCTTGTGTTATGTGGCGGATTCTGGCTCCCGACAGGCAGCTAACAGTAACCTTCTCCTTGTCTAGCCTAGTGAGTGGGGGGGGGGTTAATGTGCCTGACTATTGAGTCACCTATTCCACAGACGTTGTACTGCTCCATGCACAGCCTACAACGAAAGAGATAGAAGAAGCCACCCAAGAAGAAATTAAAATAATGCTAAGGAAAATGAATTATGAGAACACTGCAGATGCAGATGAATTCACAGCAGATCTAAACAAGATGTTGGATGAGTAAAGGGAAAAATGGCTCCAGAGAGTATTCATAATGGTATGGAGAGAAAAGCATAACCCGGACAGCTGGAGAATAAGCATTCTAGTGCCAGTGTATAAGAGCAAATGAGACATTGACAAATGTAGGCAGTAAATAGGTATCAAACTCCTTTCATACTGCATGAAAATGCTGGCGAGGGTGAGTAATACACCAATACGCAGTGCAGTAGAAAGTAGGATGAGAGATAAGCAGTTCAGATTAGAATCAGGATGCAGCAAAACTGACCTGATGTTTCTGGTGAGCTATATAGTGGAGAAGAAAATGGAAATTAAGAAAGATTTCAAATGAGCATTCCTAGAGCTGGAAAAGGCATATGACGAGGTCCCAAGAAAACTGGTTTAAGAATTTCTATGATGGGAGGGTCCTGAATTAATGCTGCACCACCCTTTTCAGTTGAGAGATTTATTTTACAGTTTTGCACTTCATTTCATTGTATTAGAGTGCTACTGCTTTATTTTTGCTTTATTTGTTGACGTTTGCATTTTAAATCTTTTTAATATTATACTGTTTGCTGATTGCTGAGATCTGCAATTTTTAGAAGCCTTCCAGACAGTGTCAGTGCATAATTTGCAACATTTTATTTGTTGCTGGTACTTATTTGCTGCATCCCTGCATTTTTGGCCCTGGTAAAGGGATTCTTCATTAAGGTGGATTAGGTCTGCATAAATGTGCCCATGGCAGTGGGAGGTAGCCTGATCTGTCCCTAAGTGAGGAGACACTTTTCATACCTCTCAACTGTCCAGATTTTTGCAGAATGTCCAGATTTTTGCCTTGTATTTTTGGTCTGTTCATAATAAAATGTTGTTTTTCTGGCAAATCATAGAGGAGTGACCTCTAAATAATGATAGATATTTGAGTTTTTTACTTCATATCCTTCAGAAAAATGCATGCTAACGCAACACCTATTATTCTAAAAACTTTCTAAGTTTATAAGAGTAATATTTAAAATCTGTCCCTATTTTGGGGCCTTTGACCCCCAGTATGTTTGGCTTTGTTCAGGTTTCTTGTGCAAAGAGGTTGAGAGGTATGACTTTGATCAGCCTTTAGAGTGCTTTGGTCATTGACCAGAGGACCATTTTGTTTATTTTAGCAGTTTTTTGTGCTCCTATAAAGTCGATGTGTTTGTTTGACATTGCTCAGCACTCTGCAGCACCTTATTCTGCCCTATATAGTTGGAATTAACATTTTCTTTGTAAAAAAAAAAAAGCTTCCTCAGAAATCTCCCCAGAATCTAGTGACATAAAAAACTGACTTTCCTGGTGAGGAGCATAGCCATGCAGCTAGAAGTAACAGTCAAGTAGTTCACCCCTCTTGCACCATCCACTGGTTAAAAATCACAAATTAAGGATCTACAACTAAGGAGCTGCACTTTCCTACTACCTCTACAGACAGCTTGGTCTATTTGGGTACCCCTGAGGCAATACAACAATTGTTTCATGCTTACTGACATCTGCCTAATTCTAAAAAAATCTGATAGGGTATGTGAGAGATGTAGTTACACAATGTCAAGGAGGCAATGTTCTCACTTACAAACACAAACAACACAAAGCAAGTTGACAATAAAAAACACACTATACCCACTACACATAGTATGGGCCAACCACCTATGCTGAGGCTCTTTAATGTAATCTTCCAAAACCTCAAAGGCCCCTCAGACATCACAAACAAAACAAGTACTCTCAGCAATGTCTAGAATGCTCTGCTAAGATAACATGCACCAAGACAGATTCAACATCAACACAAAGTGTCTCAGCCTCTAAACCCATATGGTAAACCACCACACAACCCAATATTTTAGTCATAGGATATTCTGTTATGAGACATGCAAGTGTCCCACTCACTAGGATGAGCAAGGAGATGGTCATGGTTAGCTGCCTGTCAGGGGCCAGTATCTACCAGATCAAACATTCACTCGGGACATTGCACCACAAGTACCAGTATGGCTCCATCATAGTCCATGTGGGAAATAAATGACCTGAGAAATATCTCCCTGGACCATATGAAGAGAGACATGATAAAGCTCTCAGACTATGCATCCCAGGCCGATATTATCCTATCATTGAGCAACATTCTACCTTCTCATAGGTTCATAGGTAAGTACTAAGCAAGCCATTTTAAGCCTAGCCAATTTCCTTTTTTGTGCTTGAAATAATTTATCCCATTTGGTTATAAACTGGCCTTACCCATCCCATGGTTGCTAATTATATATTACCCCTAATGAGAATAACTGGGATCATATGATAGATAATTTGAGGGGATCCATGCATGGGATAAAGTGTTTAAGAGCTGCCTCTGTCCATTAGTAGTACAGGGGCAATCCTGGGGCATTTCTGGTGTACATTTTCTGTTTCCCATCCACAGATCTAAGTTGCACTTGAAAATGGATAGGGATGAACTTTGTTTTATGTGAATAGGGAGTCTATTCCACAGCAGCAGTATATTCTGTGAGATATAGCTATCCCTCTAACTTGTATTCCAGACACAGGGCACCTCCTAGCAGTCTGTAGTATACCAAGTGTCATGACAGAACTTTGAGTCAGTCCGTGTAGGATATATTGTTTAGGCCTAGTATCCTTTTAGAAAGTTATCTCTGTGGGCGTCCCAGTTGTTGCATGTGTCTGGACTCAATGTCTGGCCTAATAAGGGCTGAGTAAAGAAAGACAATGACATCCCTAGATCTAAACACAATCTCTGTATTTAAAAGCTGTGCAATATAGAATGACTTTCTTACAACAATAGACACATGTTGGTCAAAAGTTAGGTCACTGTCCACATAAGTCCCCATATCCCAAACAATAGGTCAACTCTTTGGGGCATATTGTCATTGTAGCAGTTCCCTGGGGTGGATCAAAGGATACAATAATGCATTTTTTGACATTCAGTTAAACTCCATGGTCTTGGCACCAGTTATTTTTTTGAGACAAACCTTCCTGCAGGATGGCTAAGTCATTTGGAGATTTGATGACTGCTCCTAGCTTGCAGTCATCTGCAAACTTAGTCAGCCAGAACCTTATGGTATTGGCTTTTACTGCAGAAAAATAGATGGCAAACAGGAGAGGTCTCAGCACAGAGCCCTGGAGTACTCCTCTGGTGATGGGTCTTTTTGTGTAGGTAACAGCCTCTATTTTGATTTTCTGCAGCCTATCTGTTAGCCGGCTGGCAATCTAGTGGGTGACATAAGTTTTTATTCCCAGTTTATTTAGCTTTTCTTCTATGCCTGAATGGGGAATTGTATCAAAATCTTTGGCCAGGTTGAGCTATGTGGTGTGTACCATTCTGCCTTCATCATTTGCATTGATGACTTTTTAAAAAAAATCCACCAGGATGAGTAAACATGACCTGCCCTTGATGAATCCAAACTCACACGGGTCCACTGTTTGGAGGTTCCCTATGTCCTGACGATTATCTCCAATGATGATGCAACAGTACCAACAGAAGATGATTGACTTTAATAATTGGCTTAGTTTTTAGTGTCACTTCAAAGGGGTACAATATTTGATAGCCTGGGAGGATATGGTAGAGAGACTACACTGCTTTGCCAGGGATGGTGTGCACTTGTTCTCCCTTGATTTTCAAATACTGCGCATAACTGTTTATCCCCATAGTATTTTTTTAGGCAGCGCCATCCAAATAAACCTACTGGTGTAGCTAAATCAACTCAGAATAATCTAAAGGTGTTGTTACTCAAGTGCCAGGAATCTAAACAGGAAACTCCACTCCCTACAGACTCTCCTCATCCTGGAGAATATAGACATCTGTGTAGTTACAGAGACTTGATTTAAAGCTGAACAGAGCACTCCATTATTGTAATTCTATAATGCCTTCTACACATTCAGACCAGCTACTACATAGGTAAGATCTGTAGGTGAAAGAATCTCAATTTACATCAAACAAGAACAAACCTGAAGGCTGTTCAAACAATATGACATATTTGAGCATCTCCATGGCCAGATTACCTTAAGAAAAGTCCCATTCCATATCCTTGCAAGCTACCTGTCACCTTCATGATCCAGGAAGCCCATAACAAAAACATGAAAGCACTTGAGACACGCCCCATTCAACCAAACATAATATTCATGGACAACTTTAACTACACCAGCAATAACAAGGAATCATACACGACCTCAAACATGTAAGCCCAAAGATTCTTGGATCCTGTAAACACGAACACTCTTGAACAGCAAGACTGCACACTCACAAATATCATTGGCCTGGTCCTCATAAACATGGGGGAAGGATGCACTCACCCTAATATAAAGTCCTCATTGGTCAGGTTAGACCACAAAGATGTCTACTTTTAAATAAGTATTAAGCTCAGGACACCAGCTAACCCTGGAACACTAAAAACCTATTCCAAGGTTAACTAGCTCCTACTAAATGACAGTTTAGCAAAATTCCAAGTCCCCCCAACCCCAATAATATGGCTGTTGGAGTATATAGCAATCTGTTGGCTGATAAACATAGTTCCAGTTTTACTCTCCTATCACCCTCCCCAGTCAACCTCCAAAAAAATACCGTCAACCATTTCTCCACCAACTAGCACTGGGAAGCAGGTCTTCACTGTGTACTCTAAGGCCAAGAACAATATTTTAATAGTCCCTGATAATATCCCACGATGCCTCCTGAACAGCATGAACTATGACCTGTCAAGCCCACTAGAATCTCAATTTAAAAACAGCCTCCAGACAAGCTTCATCCCAAATGTATGAACAACTGCAACAGTTATCCCTCTGCAGAGGGGGGTGCCCTTCTATGGACCTGGGGATCTACAGACCCATAAGTCTGACTAATCTCATATGCAAGGCTATGGAAAGAATTATCATGGATCTGATATACAATGACATAGGAAACCTACAGACACTGGGTCGTACCCAGGTTGGTTTTGTCAAAGGAAGATCATGCCTATTTAACCCAGGAGACTTTTTTGAGAAGGTCACTAAAGCTATGGACAAGGGCAAAACAGTGCACACTTCCTCTCTCAACCTGTCTAAGCTGCTTGACATAGCAACTCACTTGGGCACTGCACTGTAGATAAACTTACAAAATTAGGCATCCACCCATATGATGTCACCCAATGGATAGCCAGCTGGCTCACTGATATAATACAAGGCGTTACTATAGGGGAATCCACCTCCACAAAGATGCCAGTCACTAGTGGAGTTTCATAGGGATCAGCGCTGGGATCTCTCCTTTCTGGCATCTACTTCACTGAAGTAAAACCAAACATCAAGAGCCTCTGATTGACCATGTTTGCAGGCAACTGCAAACTAGGCACGATCAATGAATTTCTTAAAGACATATAGACCCTTCAAGAGGGCCTGACAGAGACAAACAACTGGTGCCAGAGCCATAGACTGAAACTCAATGCAAAAAAAAAAATGCACAATAGTGCTCTTTGGAAAGATGTCCACCTCTGGAAATTACAACATTGATAATATACCCTTAAAAGTAGACCCAATGGTAAGGGATATAGGAATGCATATCTATAGTAACCTGACCTTTGATCACTACATGTCTACTGTGGTAAGAAAATTATTTTAAGTTGCACAACTTATAAGTAAGAGCTTGGCATCCATATCCAAAGAGGTCATTGTTCTCCTGTACTTTGCTGTCATCAGCTCAGTCATTGAGTACTCTTTGGCATGCATATGACCAGGCAACCGCAAGAACTTAAGAGACCACAGAGGTTCCTTATAAAAAGAATGTAAGAAGTAAACAGCAAGTCCCATGCAGACCGTCGCAATGCCCTATATATGTACTTGGTCTCCTTCAAACTGCTGCACAGCAATCTATGCCTAGCCTACAAGGCATCCTCTGATCCCACACTGATGGATCTATTACACATTTACAAATTAAATAACATCAGAAATACCCAATATAAGGACTTAAACCTCATCTGTGACACATACAGGACATGCTAGATGAATAGGTTATGTATCTCAGAGATTACCCCTTCTCTGGAACAGGCTTCCCATCCATGTGAAGCAAAGCCCAAACCTATTGAAATATAACTTGGTCCAATGGATGGGAAACCCCCAGTTTGGCACATATGTCCCTAAGGGACAGGGACAGCCTTGATGTATACAAATCCATATTGTAACTGTAAAATTCCTTAGAGTATTGACACATATCAGCAATATTTTGGTAAATTTAGGGTAAGCCTGGCTAGGCTTAAATTGGCTCTTGGACGGGTAACCTAGTAACCACCTATGGCTTGAAGAGTTCACACAAAATGTACCCCAGCCACAAACTAAATTAGATAACTTCATTAAAAATGAACAGGTTTTAAGGGCATAATTGTTTATTTAGCTTATCTTGCCATTCCTTTCTGAAAAGCGTATCGTATTGTTTGCTAAGAAACAGCACTCATCATAGACTCTATTACTTTTGTGAAGTAGCTATAATATTAAGACTCCACGGCCATGAACACAGTGTATTCTGGTCTCTTATTGATTAGCAGCACTTGAACCTCAATAAATTTTCCTTATTCCATGATCATTACCTACGTCTGTAAGATGCACAGTAGAAATGTAAGTCACATCTAGCAACATTTTAGCCATTTATGCCACTTGTCTTACACAGGTTAGTTCATGTTTAACACCAATAAACGTAACTGTGTAATGACTGGCTCCACAGGAAGCCCTATCAGACCCGCTTCTTATGAAGGTATGAGTACTTTGGCTTTAGATACTGTGTTCTCCCCTCAGTTCATGTTGAGCAGGCTGTGCTTATATATGATGACATATTTCAACCCATGATGAGCAAGGAGTACTTTTTTGTAATGCTAGCTTTCAATTCACTTTAAGTAGGCTTTGCCCATATATAGCATTGTCTTTCATTTTGTGCTGAACAAACTTTTATTGTTTACCAGTCCATGTTAAGTAGGGTATGCTTATGTATGGTGCTGTCTCTACTCTTAAATCATTAAGAAACAATTAAATGACAGATATGAAAACAATATAAAAAAATTCACTTAAAGAAACACATAGAGAAAATAATCCTTCTTTGCTAGCTAGTGTAAACAAGATTTCTTCGGTCTTGTAAACATTCAGCCCTTAAATACTTAATCTGCTAGGTAGTTAAACACATGTGCACATACATGGAGAAGCATTTATATTATTTGCAGAAAGGGGAAAAACATTTCCCTACTCAAAAAAAAAAAAAAACTCAGGTTGTTGCTAGAAATATTAATCAAGCAATCATCCATTCTCAGAGTCATAAATTGTGGACTGAAATGCCAGAATACAAAGATTTATATGCTAAGATAATATACATGGTTAGCTTAAATGATAAAAGTGACATCTAAAATTAAGAAGCATTTTGAAACTTATAAACAGTATATTGAAATGTGCTGATTAGACCCCCAGTGGTTTCCTGGTGTCTCCAAGCTTCCTAAGATTCCTTCTAGTTGTTTAAGCCTCACATGACAGGGATTTTTATTAATGAGGACGTGAGGTGGTTTATGTTTCATTAAAGATGATGATAATGCCTAATTACTGAACTGAAGTAAACAATGTAAAACCAGATGAGGCAGTGAAGAGTCAATTACAGAGAAATGAAACAGCTGGACCATGCAAAACATCCCTGAACAAATTGCCACACTGTGGTTACTTAACAACAGGAATATATAACCACAAGAAAAAAAAAGTTTCATGCTTACAGACAGTAATTACTTATACAGCTGATGCAGGAAGCTTTGCCATGGGCATTTAGTTTGACCAGTCTGGAAAGAAATACCTACTAATATTCATGTAAAGAAAGCTTGCTATAACTCTTAGGATACATTATAACATCTGTAGCTAAGTAACCTTTGAACATGAAGAATATGGGGAGTACATTATGAAAGGGTTGCCGCACAAACATCAAATACTCTTTAAAAGCAAAGTTTGTGTATGCTGAGTGGAAGTCTTTTTCCATTTTTGGCAGTTGACACTTTAAAAATGAACAGAAATAGCAAATAGAAATAAAAAATATACCACAGTGTTTAAATTTCTTGATTTAAGTTGTTTCTTATTAGTGAAACTGCTCTGTGTACATCTGTAATTTTTTATAGCACGCAGTTACAATGTTTACTAAATTACATAAATTCTAGTTATCATTAATTCATTACTTTTTCTTTTGGTTCAGTAAGTATATATATGTGTATTTGTGTGTGTGTGTGTGTGTATGTGTGCATCTATACAATGTATGATATTTGCTTGAGTAAGGCTAAATTGAACAATGATTTATCCAAACAAAATTCTAAAACACACAGAACATGTTATTGTATGAAGGCAAGCCCCCTATGCACCCCACACCTCCTGCTTATATATACCAAATCTGTGATTAAACAACAGTGGGTAAAAGGAGAATTCTAAACTGCATGCCAGTCTCAGCAAAACCACACACAGAAACAGACAGAGTAAGTGAATGGAACATAATCATTCACTAGCAATGAAAAAATACATTACCCTACAAACAAACACTTTAAAGCATTCAAACAAGTATTTTTTGATCTAATGCTGCAAAGTGAAATTCAGCTAAAGCAGCATTGATGTAATAAATGAAGTCTTATATACATATATATGGTTTACTATGACAACCTCAATGCCCACAGTCTGGAAAATCATAATACGGGACCGTAATATTGAAAGACCAAAATTCTGAAGACCACAATGCCTACAAATCTCGAATACCAAATCCCACTAGCAGTAACCAGGAATGAGTACTAACATTGGGTCCTGCGTGGAAAAGCAAATCAATGAGTTGGGCTTCAAGACTGTGATAGTAAACCTGTGTGAGTGTGTGTGTGTCTGTGCGTGTGTGTGTGTGTGTGTGTGTGTGTGTGTGTGTGTGTGTGTGTGTGTGTGTGTGTGTGTGTATATATATATATATATATATATATATATATATATATATATATATGTGTGTGTGTGTGTGTGTGTGTGTGTGTGTGAGTGCATGCGAGCGTGTGTGTGTATATTTTATTTATTTGCTATTTGTTCACCAGGCAAATGGACTGTTCTACTGACCCTTTTCAGTCTTGACCTGAACTCAAAGAGCAGAAAGTACATCACTGTCTTTCAATTAACAATATTATATACAAAATGAGTACACTGAAAAATTCAGAACACAGTAAGACTGAATGCAGATATAGTAACATTAAAAAAATCCAAAATTCAGAACATACTAAGACTGAATGCAGATAGAGTAACATTAAAAAAATCCAGAGTGCATTGAAAAAAACAGATGTATACAAAATGCAAGCTAAGATGTGCATAAACTACAATGCAGTCATTACATGTAATACATAAACTCCTACATACATGTGAAATACTTGCATATAAGATACAACATTAAGAGGCAAAGAAAAGCATATTAAATGTATTCTAGCATTCATTATAAGGGATGGTAAGATTATCTAATCATTGTCATGGTAGCAGTTGCAGGTAGGTTCAGTAAAGAGCTGCTCTTTAATTGCATCTTTGAAGCTTTTAATGGTTTCTATATTTTTGATATCTGTAGGTAGGTAGTTCCCGGTACCAAGTCCCAATCTACAGAAGGGGCTCTCCTACAACAGTTTAAGAAGGCGGGTATACTATACTGAAACTGTTGTCCTGTGTACTTCTGAGTACATAAGGGTTGACTTGTATAGGTAGTTTTACTCCTAAAGGGGGCAGTGACTGTTTTCTAGCACCTTGTAAATTACAGTACATAGAAGAAAAGTGGTCCTATGTGATGCTGAAAGCCACTGGAATTCTTTAGCAGATTGCAATGGTGTGTCTGGGGGTCGGCTAATACAATGAATTTGCAGATTTTATTTTCAGCAGTCTGTATGCTAGAACGTTGAATGCTTATAAGATCATGCCCAGAAGATCAAAACAGCACAATACTGAAGTGCCGTAATAATGAACATCAAAGCATTGCATCTGTACCCCACTCCCCTGCTAATTATATACACAAACTCCTAGAACAGGCAAAATCCCAAACCCAGCTGTAGCATGACCTTGCACAATCAGCCCCTTGCACTGTGCAATCTTTTGAAGTTCAGTGTTAACAGCAGTTCAATATGGAGCACTTTTGATCTTGGGCTTGATGTTATGAACATTCGACAGTCTAACATGGACCCATATATATATATATATATATATATATATATATATATATATATATATATATATTTATATATATATATTTTATATATATATATATATATATATATATATATATATTTTATATATATATATATATATATATATATATATATATATATATATATATATATATATATATATACACACACGCTGCATGCAGATCAGTTTAGCAAACATTAACTATGCACTATTCTATATAACATTCATAACAGCAGTGAACAAGTTTGCATGTGTGCAAGCGTGTGTGTGTGTGTGTGTGTGTGTGTGTGTGTGTGTGTGTGTGTGTGTGTGTGTGTGTGAGAGTGTGTGTCTAAGATTCTTCTGTCTCTTATTCTTCATTGTTATTTCAACCTTCTGGCATTACTGATCACTGTTATGAGGGTGCCAGCGTCATGCATTTTTACCCTGTCCATTAATGAATCAAGCTCATGGGTTCCAGTCTCAGGCTGGCAGGCTGGGAACACAGAAATACATGTAGCACTGACAACTGAATGTGTAGCATAAGAACATGCTTTACAGCGGGTATGTTCCATCCATTAGATGATACATTAAAGTAAGTCCTTTCTAATCATCCTAATATGCGTTTATAGGTGGAAGCAAATTAACTCAAAATAACTCAAGGAACTGTTCAAAAATAAATTTTGTGCTATTTTCTATTACTAGAAACAGGTATTAGCTGAGAATAACAATAACTACAAAGAATATTAGGTGATACCATCCATTAGATGATACATTAAAGTAAGTCCTTTCTAATCATCCTAATATGCATTTATAGGTGGAAGCAAATTAACTCAAAATAACTCAAGGAACTGTTCAAAAATAAATTTTGTGCTATTTTCTATTACTAGAAACAGGTATTAGCTGAGAATAACAATAACTACAAAGAATATTAGGTATATAAATTGGCAGACAGTATGCTGAAAAATAAGTTAGTATGGGTATAGGATAAGGAGATTTTTGCCAGTTGGGTTTCCAAATAAAGGAAAAGAAAGCTGGCAAAATCCAATGAGAAGTAAATGGAACAAGTTAGTCTAAGAACCAATGCACTGGGAACATATAAATCTAAGAAAATGAGAAGAAGCAAAACAACTGTTTTAATTACATGGTAGGAATAGGCTTCCATATTCGGGAATAATATCAAAATATTCACAAAACATGAGAAAGATAGGGAAGTGACAGGTGAGTGTCCACCTTTGTTGAAACATTTAATGGAACTTAGAATGAATAGGGCTATAAAACAGGGGTAAGTAGTAGGACATATAGAATTACACATGATAATTACAAAAATCAGTTGAAGGAACTCAGGCAGGATTGGGTGAAAAGGTTGGATGGGCAAATTACAAAGGATCAATGGGAGGAAATGTACAGGGTTTCAAAATACATAGTTAAAAAATGAAGTTTCAAAACATTTATTTGGAAAATTCCTGTATAGATATTTCTGTATTATGTGTAGATTGCAGAGGATCTTCCCTTGGGTTCAGTGTAACTGTTGGAGTTATGTGGGGAGTGAGAAGGGAAACTGGGAGGATTTTTTTTGTGAGTGTGCAGTGTTGATTGAGTTTAAAGACACACTGCAAAATGTCACTGGGCAGATGCTGGGTGAACAAGTGAAAGTTACTAAAGTGATGATGCTGCCAAGATAAATTATGGGAACTAGAATGACAGGATGTAAAAATGTGTTATTAGCTAGTCCCAGTATATGATTTTCCAGACTCTGGACAAAAAAGCAATAAACAGAAAGTGGAAATCAAGGGTTATTCCAACCTTTATTATAAAGGAAATTGAACAATTGGAGAGAGGATTGTTGGACATGGGAAAAACAAGTTTCATACCCCTAAATGGAATGTGAGGGACCATTACCTCCATAAAGAGGACCAGAGTAATGAAAAAGAAGGGAAAGATGGGAAGAATTGAAAATGGCTCAGAAAAGAATAATGAATGGCACATAGTTTTATTGACTGGAAAATGTTTATATTTTGTGTGTCCTTCCTCTGGGCCAGTAATCAAGGATCCTCAATCTTCACCACTGACATTGGTGAGGGATGTTCACTTGGAACAAAAATAGATATACACAGTATTTTCAGATACAGTTCTCTGCATCAGTCACAATTTCCCTTAATAGCACACAGGGAACATACTCCCATCCTGGGGCAGGGGTTCCCTCTCTCTCACCAGACCCCAAATAACACTCCACACTGACCACAGCTGTAGAGTTAAGTGCTCAGCTGAGTGCTCCAAGCCAAGTCCTCCACCCCCTCTCTCTGAAACTAGTGCTCTGTGCCCCTGCTCCAAGTAGCTCTCTCTCTCTCACACACACACACACACACACACACACACACACACACACACACACACACCTGGGAAAGGCTGGCATAGATTTACCAGCTATGCCCCCTCTGCCCAGACTATAAGGTAGATACTACCACCAGAACAACTCCAAAGCCAGCTGCTCTAAGGCTCTTACCAGGGTACCCAATTATACTGAATACAATTAATACTAATACAAACAATAGTGTTTGAACAATGCCGCAAGGCTTTCAGAAGCAGCCACAGTCTCACCAAATAAATATAAGTCCTCTCAAAGGTTAAAATATTCTCTAAAAGATCATCCACAATGAAAAGCATAAATATATTTAATAATAAATAAGAGAACATGAAAATATTAAATATCTATTTACAATAAACACCAGAGTTTCAATCACAGGAAGTATTAAAAATAACACAGATGGAAAGGTTCACATGGATACAGAAAAACAATTAACTAATCTCACTATATTTTCTGACTGATATAAAGAGGTACTATCCCCTAGTTCATTTACTTGAGCAAGGCAAGATGAAGTGGATGAATGGTCCTTCTTTGTCAGGTTTCCCAAATAGACTGCCCTGAGACTTCTGTCTTATCTAGTAGTGAAACAGTATTTCAGTGCTGGATTACAGAATGACATCACATACATCTGGTCATCTGACTCTGGTTCTCACACTACCCTCTTTATTAGAAGCTGAACCAGAATTTTGCACATATGTGTCACCATACACCCAGATAGAGCTTTGCTAAGATGTATTATAGCATCTGGAAGCTATAAAACCATTTCAAAAATGTCCACCCTTCCAGGGTATCAATTAGTTCAGCCCTAAGGACAATACCATAGGACTCCTAGTCCTGGTAGTCACAGACATTTTGTCTTTGGCTGCAATCAGAACTGTAAGATACAATCTTTATGGCCTAAACCAGGTAATATAATTTCAGGCTATTTTTCAAAGTTAGCTGTAGTGAGATTAACTTCCTCTCTTCCATTATCCTCTGTTACAATATATTAATGTTAACAATTGTAATACAGTCTGACATACAAGTGCATTTCTTTTCTGTCCAGCAGGACCCACTGTTGGCACATTTTTAACACAAGCAGCTTTACAAATACATTTTCAACACAAACACATGTACAAATCAGTTTGGTATACAAACGACATATAATTCTTTACAAAACTCCAGCTAGCTATGCTGACATATGTTACACATGCACTGCCCTACTTCTCCTGGCATAGCTGGCAATACCTCACATAATCACATCTTGAAATGATAAAAAAAATGAAAAAAGTGAATGTATAATCTCACTGAGTATATGGATGTGATATGATGCTATTGACAATTTTGGATACATGTAGTTATGTTCAATAAAGCTGTGGTAAAAAAGTTAAAAAATACCTAAAAAGAGCATATTGTGATATTTTCTAGCTCAGTGTTGTAAGAGCAAGGTATTCAATAGTGCTGCCAGTGATGCAGGTTCATCACCAGCTCTGATATTTTAAGTACAGCTAGATACAGTGAATGAATAGCTAAAGGCTTGCTTGTCTTTTCTAGTAGAGAGGAACATTACACAACTACTGTGACCCTTCTCTCTACCAGGGTACCCCAGAAAAAGGTGTATGTGAGAATATGTACAACATGAAAGTTTAAGTGGCTGTATACTCAAGGTCCTTTGGGGAGTGCAGCAAATGGAAAAGGTATAACTTAAAAAAATAATGTGCCCACACAGTGTGATGGCATATGTAGTGACAGGGCTTGCAATCGGTCCATGTAGGACATGTTGTTTAGGCCTTGTATCCTTTTAATAAGGTGTCTCTGGGGCATTCCAGTTGTTGCATGTGTCTGGACAGATACATGCCAAATGGGGAATTATATTCAATAATTGTCCTAATGAGGGATGAGTAAAGGAGGACATTGACATCCCTAGATCTAGACACAAACCTTGTGTTTAAAAACTGCGCAATATAGAAGGACTTTCTTACAACAATGGGCACAAGTTGGTCAAAGGTTAGGTCACTGTCCACATAATTTTCCACATCTTGGGCAACTGGGTAAATTTTTAGGGGCGTATTGTCAATGTGGGAGTTTCCTGGGGTGGATGACTTCCTAAAGGATACAATAATGCATTTTTTGGTATTTAGTTTCAGTCCATGATTTTGATACCAGTTATTTATTTGAGACAAACCTTCCTGCAGGATGGCTATGTCATTTGAGAATTTGATGACTGCTCCTAGTCTGCAGATATATGTAAACTTAGTGAGCTAGAGCTCTTTGGTATTGGCTCACCTCTAAGCAGTCTGTAGGATATTGAGTATAATGATAGGGCTTTGAATCAGTCCATGTAAGACATGTTGTTTAGACCTTGTGTCCTTTTAGTAAGGTATCTATGTGGGTGTTCCAGTTGTTGCGTATGTCCGGACAGACACACAAGACTCATAAGAGGCATTTTCAGACTCTTTGCTCTGGTCAGATACCTGGGGTTTAAAAAGCAGTTAATATGATGCATTACCTGTTTTAAAATGTTAACACATACATGTTTTTGATAGGGTATACACATGTTCACTTTGCAGTGAAATATATATTAATCCTGTCAAGTATTTTCATTTATGAAGTTACTCCATTAAACTGACAAAATTTCACTCCTCTGAAACTAGTGCTTAATCATAATTTATTGCAGACTAACGTGAAAGCAGATTATCGTTGTTAAATTGAGTATACTTCACAGAGCTTACAGGTTGCATCTCATCTTTTCAAACTATATTTCTTGAGTGTGACACCAGTTTTATTTTTGAAATCAGAGCAGCCAGCAAGAGAAGAGTAAAAAGGGTTGCTGATTTCTGCTGAATGACAGCTTTTATACTTTATTTAATATTTACAATTTATTTTAGGGTATTACTAGGTATTTTCAGTGGAACTAGCCCCAACCACCTCCAAAAGGAAGTGGTGTCTAGCATGGAATGCAAATGAGTCACTTTAAATTATTTGCCACTTGCCAGTGCCAGAATGTTTCAGTTCATGGCACATAAATAAGTGAGTTAATTATTACTAAAAAGTTCAGCTTGAAGTTGATAACTAAAATTGTCAAATATTGAGTTATACGGCATGCATAAATAATGATGTCACTGAGTCACATACATTCAGAATTCCTGTAGTACATCTAGGTTGAATACTTGAAAAAGGTCTCGTATCCTTCTCTGGCAACAGATCTAACATTGTTTTTATGACGATTTCATGAAAATACATACCTCTGTGCCAGAGATTATGACGCAAAAGTTCTTCAAGCTGTACCAAAGTCCATTTGTTTTAGCTTATGGTACTATTTTTATTATTGATTACTTTCCATCTCACTTTATCATCATTTTAATAATGTTCGTTGCAAAAGTATTTGCTACAATAAAGTGCTTGGAGATGAATCAACTAACACATCTCCACTGAAGGTCTTTGATGCCTTTGCTGTAAGGGCAGTTTTGCTTTTGCAGAGGATCATTTTAAGACTCCACCTTAGACTTAAGAAATATCATGCTTCTCACATAAATAGAGCTGCTGTTCTGGTTTGGTTATTTGTTGCATAACCCATTTAAAGACATCTATAAGAAACACTAAGTCACTTCACTGGATTTTATACCTATGTATTTTTTGTCTTTCAGAAGTTAATGAATTTTGTACAATTGTTCTCTAAAGTGGACATTTCTGGGTCTACCGGCCTCTTGTGCAGCCCTGGGATTATCTCTATTATAAGGCTCCGGCCAGCACTGAACATAAGGACATCCTGGGGCGTCGTGACACTGACTGCTTCTGTCAGGGATTTTTTTCATTTATGACCTACCCCTTGATTTTCCCCTCCCCTGCTTTTGCCTGTTAATGTCTGAGGGCCATGGCCCGCTATGGACCATGTCCCGCAACAGAGAACATCTAGATGAATGCCCATCCCTCCCTGCCAGCGCCTCGGACTCCCGAGCTGCAAATTGAACCCTTGTTGCCTGGGCCATAATTAGGGCTTTATTGTTCTACTGAATGCAAAGATTATATATTCTGGGAAATGTTTCAAAATACTTTTCCAGTTGCATAATGTAAAAACAGATATTTGTCTTTGATAAGAGATAAATTGTCAAAAGTGGAACTGAATTAATTAAATAGAATCTAGGTTGCTCATTGCTTTGCTTCTGCATGTTCTGAAAATGCCAGAAAAGTAGGAGTAGCAATTTTAATATGTAAGTGTTTTCCATTGTTTGTCTAGGACTGTAAGGTGTTAATCATATGCAGGGTTTCAATTCTTTTGCTCATGTTAAATGAAAGCCACTGGATATTTGAGCATATTTGGTCTGCAGCCAGGCATCTTATTTTGCTTATTGCCAGTACTGTCCTGTTTCTGATAATGCAGGCTATGATGCTACTGGGGAAGAATTCAGCTACTTCACTGAACCTCAGGTGGGCAGGTCCTTGGAAAAGCAATCTAGTAGGTGTTGTGGTGAAATATTAAACAACATCATTCCACAGCATGGCTTCATAGATATGTGGCAATTAAACAGCGAAATAATACATATGTGTATATATATATATATATATATATATATATATATATATATATATATATATATATATATATATCTACATGGATTAACTTTATAATCTCGAAATACTGGTCAAATTTCAGTATCTCGAGACCATGAAGTCGAATCCACAAAACACTGATAGCCCAAAACCGAGAAACTTCAAATTGCTAACACAAACTATACACCACACCGCACATACACCACAATACCCACATTACAAAAAAAATACACACAAACATAACACCACACATCTACAAACCTACACTACATAAAAGAAGGGGGGCAAGCCCCAGTATACCACCCATGTGGGGAGCTGTGCCCCTCACAACCCCCCATACTTATATATACTAACTCCGAGATTGCACAAACAGAAAAAGACAGGAAACTCACACCCAGACATTCTACAGTCCCTCGCACATGCATACACACATCACACATATACAAACACCAAAACATCCAACACTTAAACACTCATACTTTTACCTGCCTACCCTAACCCACACATACAACTTACAAACACACTCACATACACTCAAACACCTACCCAAAACCCTTACACCTAAATCCACACACTACACCGGACACCATTCACACAATATACTACACGTCACATAATGTTAAGCCATAACTGCGAATTCGACTTAATTGGATTCGCGATTATGCACTTTCGTTATTTTGAAGATTCGACTTTATGGTCTCGAGATACTGAAATCCGACCTTTCCGTATTTCAAGATTATAAAGTGAATCCATATATATATCTATATATATATATATATATATATATGTGTGTGTGTGTGTGTGTGTGTGTGTGTGTGTGTGTGTGTGTGTGTGTGTGTGTGTGTGTGTGTGTGTGTGTGTGTGTGTGTATATATGTATGCATGTATATGTATATATATATATATATATATATATATATATATATATATATATATACATGGTTCCCCTTTAGAATCTCGAATTGCTGAAAACCCGAACTTTAGATGACCAAGCCCAGAATATCGAGTTTTCAGGAACTCGAAATTCTAAAGCGGAGTGAAAAGACATTGCAAAAATGTCTTTTACAATGTTTTTGCAGGGAGACAAGCCCCCCTGCACCCCCCACGTGGGGGGCTGTGCCCCCAACACCCCCCCCTACTTAAATAAATCAACTCCAAGATCGCACTACAGCGGTGATAAGGTAGATCTCCAATTCTGCGCTGTATTCAGAAGTGCACAATAGGAGGATTTCCGTTCCTCCGCTATAATGTGGTCATGGAGCTGATATATTTAAGCAGGGAGAGTGCAGGGGGCTTGCAAACATGTAAGTAAACAGTTTTTTTTTTCATTCTCTTCCCTTCACAATGTCGAGTTTATGAAGTCTCGATCTTCTGGGCTTGACCATCTGAAGTTCGAGATTTCAATCATTCAGCATTGTGAAGGGGAACCATATATATATATATATATATATATATATATATATATATATATATATATATATATATGTATATATGTAGTTCCTTTTTTGATGGTACATAAATAATATTCTAGACAGTGTATATCAGAGCTTGCTTCTTTGATGGATTCTTGTCTGATGATTCTACTCCATCCCTATACTATCACTGTGGAAAGTTTTCACAAGAGATAATATTAGAGGCCCCTCTTCATTTAAGGAAATTATAGGCACTGTCAAACAGATTACCACAAGAAGGTGTGTTAGTTCCCAAAGAACACTACCTGCAGTTCTGCCTGTCACTCAACCAAATTAATGTAAGTCTTTGATCCTTAAAGGAGTAAGGAAATTCTATACAGTAAATCAGTACTGTGGTAGGAAACACTGATTTCCATTATTTATAATATGAGAAAGTGTAAAGAAACGTGTCATACAGTACAATTTTCATGTTAAGTGCTGATTCAGACATACTTTTAAACTTTGTAGTTAAAAGGCAGAATTTCTTTTCTCTCAGTAGATAGATTCACAGCTGATAAGGTTTCTCAAACTGAGAAATTATGTTAACAGTGGAAATTTGTAGCCTTCAGACATCATTTAATTATGGACCCTCTCCTGTTGTGGAAAGTCACGGTAGCATTTGTGGGCAGTCTTGAAGTAATTTGTTTTAAGCACAAATTTTGTCACTCTTATTCTTCTAGTGTTGTACTGTTATCCACAGGCAAGAATTCAGGTGAATGTTCAACTCTGTGGCATGGAGAAATTAAGTGCTGACTGTGACCCAAATGTCCTGGGTTTGAGTAGTGGCTCAGGTACTGAAACAGCTGGGGAGGGGTGAGAATAAGCAGTTTACACTACCTTACTTTTCATGGAGTAGACAGTGGTGAACTCTGGTTGGTCAGTGGTCTTGGCTTGCAAAGCACCAAAAGCTGTGACACAGAGAACAGTGCTTGGAACACAAACAGCTAGCGATGGCAGTCCTTCATGACATGTGTATGAAAGTAGAAAGACATAAGGAGAAGGTGTAGGATCTTCCCCCAGTTAGGCAGGTGCCTATGCAAGATATGAGGGGGGAAGGAATATGGCCATAAAGGAAGTGTCACCTTAGTATTCCATATGATGCAGGCTGATGTTAGTGAGGCACTAAGTAGTTCTCTGCTTGAGGCCACTGTATGGTTGCAGTAGGGCCCTAGCCTGGTGGGTAGGTCAGACTATCCTAGGCAATGGAACAAGGGACTCCCCCATAGCAAGCAGGGTGATGAAAAGGGTACGGGCAGACACGCAAACTACCTTCATGACTGCGTAGATGATGGTCCCTAAGGATGGCTCTCACCTTCTTACTGAGGGAGTAAATAGTTCAAGTCTTATTAGGGGAAGCCATGACAGACAGTAGGTTAGAGGGGAAAAGGAAACAGAAAAAAAAATAATTCAGGTGAATGGTACTCTCATTAATATCTGAATATAGAGAGACACTTGTCAGTGTTGCCCATTGCACCATATGTAGTTTGCTTTTGCAGTTAAACCTTTAACAAAATACTTAAGAACCATGAGGAATAAGGTTGGGGTATTGAATATTAAATTTTGATGTATGCAGATAACTTGGCTACAATATTAACATATTCTAAGATATATTTTCTAAACCTGGTGAAACAGTCTGTACTTTAATCAAAAGTTCAAAATCAACAAGTTGGGATCAACAGTGCTACTATACAGGCTTTCCAAGATGGCTGCACACTGATTAACAGCTTAACCTAAGCTCTCTCAGTGTGAAAAAAAAACTGAAAGACAAAAACCAGGAATTCTATCACTTTTCCTAAATTCAGTGACCGGCTAGTAAGTATAACGCCTGGATGCCAGCAAAGAAGGAATTAAGAGAGCCTGAAAGAAAATCAGCTAGAAAAGGTGAAGAGAAAACACCAACTGGGAAGAATCCTGCAGCTGTTCAGCAAAAAGTAGCTCAAGCTCCAGCTTTGGTACAAGACATGGCTTCCAATAATCTACAGGAAAGAAAATAAGTCAAATGTGCTCTGAGCTAATTAAAATAAATGAAACACTGAAAGAATATATCAACTCAAACAACAAAAGGCTGGAAAAAATGGAAAAAGCTTCTTTAAACAGATATTCAGATGTGTTGATAAAACTGCAAAACAGAGATAAAAATGAAGAAAAGACTGGCTGAGTATTAGACTTCGGGAAGTGAGCATGTGGGGAAATATGAGATTTTCTGCTCTACAAGAGAAACTAGAAGGAACAAACTGCATACTTTTATGAATGCACAATTAAGCAACTAGACTGGTATTCCTCAGCAAGAACTGTTAATTGAAAGGGCACACCAGGTGTATACTCCAAACCTGGCCATGAGAAAACAGCCAAGACCTGCACTACTAAAGATGCAAACCTACAAGCAGAAAGAGCTGATCCTGACAAAACTTTGGCAAAAGGGCAAAGTATTAAAAGTTGGAGACAGTAGAGGCTTTTTGGAAAATGATTATTCACTGTACACCAGGCAGAAGAGAAACATTTATTCCAGCAATCAGAAAATGTAAAGAGGCAGAAATGAGATTCATGCTGCTGTATACAGCTGTCTTCAGAATATATTTTTCCTGGAGGACTAAAATTATTTTTTGATGCAGTGTAGATTGAGGATGAAATATAAAAATTTGGCCAACAAAAGGTGAGCCATCAAGCAGAAGGGGACTCTGTTTTTCATTTTTCTGATAACAAAGCACATAGACAGGCTTTGCCAGTGAAACCTTTTCCATTGTTTCAAAGGAAAATGCTAGGGTGGCAAAGAAATTCACAGGAATTGACTAGAAGACCTGGGAGTACATTGGAAATGAATTTGAATCTGGAGTTGGGATATGGAGATGAACAGGAATAAATGTGAAACTGCAAAGCATCAATTGCAGCTGTGAAATACAGCTGCACAAGTAAAAGTGGAAAGAGTAGACTTTTGTTGATTTTGTTAACCTTATTAAGAACTGAAAATCAATTGTCTCACTTCATGTAATTAATGTTTGGAAGGACACTGAGGGCAGGGGAAGAGGAAAGAAAAATGTAACTGTAAGTAAAACAGTATCTGCTCTTAATAATGTTTCTGGGAAACTTTTCATGATATAAATTGTATGTTTTATAGTAAAGTATTTAAGCTATTGTATGTGATAAAGATACTAAAGTAAACAGATGTCTTTTTTCCTTCTTTCTTCTTTTGTACTACTCTGAAATGTAGGCATTACAATGCAAAAAGAGAAAAAAAAAAGACTAGACCAAAGCATGTTTACATGAATAGGCTATAATCTTGGGTTGTTGAGGTGGAAGATGAGGTGCAAAACTACACAGATCATAATATATGTAGAGTTGATATGTTTTCTCTTACTTTTGCATAGGTGAATATCTGGATTAAATCCCTTAGCTTAATCTAATAAGTTTTAAGTGGAAACAAATAAATAAGAGAACACAATATAATTTCAGCTTGTCTTTAGCAGCCTGTAGTTGAAGGGTACATTCTCTTTTCATGCAGATAAGCTGACTATAAGGCAATAAAATAAGGCCAAAGCATTTTTTAAAGCTAAAGGTTAATGTTTTCTGAAAACTCACATTGTTTTTCACATCTGGAGGGAAATAAAGAAACAAGAACAGACAACAATTAGAGTAAGTAGAAGCACAAGCAGTAACATGCATCTTAGCATGAATAACCTCAACTCTAGGTTAATTAAGGTGATGTTTGAATCTGTCTGTCTGGGACAACTGTTCATATTAGGTGGGTTACACTTCATTATTTGAAGATATACATAGTTCTGAGTGTTTAAAGAAAAAATTAACAGGTTATGATGTGTTCTGGTGGTGTTCTTTTATATATGAGGGTTTTCATTAAAACAAAAAGTCTTGTAAAATGTGACAAAGGTTCCAATGCAGATGATAAGAAAAAAACTGTATAAAGGATCAACCAGCCAAACTGTCTAAGATGGTTGTGCACCAAGTAACAAGTTAATTTCAGCTCTCCCAGTGGGAAAACAGAAATGAGAGCCAATGAACCTGTCTTTTTTGGGTAAATTTCAATAACTAGCTAGTAAGTACACAGCCTGCATGCCAGCAAAGAAGAAATTCAGAGAATCTGAAAGAAAATCAATCACAAGAGGTGAGAAGAAAACATTGGCTAGGAAGAATCTTGCAGCTGTTAAGAAAAAAGCAGTTGAAGCTCCAGCTTTGGTACAAGACATGACTTCTAGTAATCTAGAGGAAAAATAAGTCAAATGTGCTAAGAACTGATTAAAATAAATGGAACATTGAAGGAGTATATCAACCCAAATAACAAGACTCTGAAAAATGGAAGCATCTTTAAACAGATATTCAGATAAGCTGATAAACAGCAAAAATCAAAAGGTCGAAATGAGGAAAAGGCTGGCTGAGTATAAGATTGTTCAAGAAGCAATCTTTCAAAAATGGTAGAATTAGAGGAAAGAGCACATGCAGAAAACTGAGATTTTCCGCTGTACCAGAGAAACTGGAAGGAGCATGCTGTATTAATTTTATGAAAGAACAAATAATCAACTGGACTAGTATTTCACAGCAGGAGTTGTTAACTGAATGGGCCCATAGAATGTATGCTCCAAACTTGGCCATGAGAAAGCAGCCAAAATCTTTAATAGTAACGATACAATTTTATCAGCAGTAAGAGTTGGTTCTGATAAAACCATGGCAGAAGGACAAAATGCTATAAGTTGGTGAAGTAGAGTGTTTGTGGAAAATGATTACTAACTGTACACCAAGCAGAAGAGGAGTAAATTTATTCCAGCAATCAGGGAATATCGAGAAGCAGGTATGAGATTCAAACTACTATACCAGCTGTCTTCATAATATTTTTTTTCCTGGAGGATGAAAGTCATTTTTTGTTGCAGAACATGCTAAGGAGGAAATAGAAGGTCTGTTCAACAGAAAGTGAACTATCAAACATAAGGGGATTTTGCTTCTTATTCTTCTGATATTAAAGCTCATACAGAGACTATGCTAGTGAAGCCTTTTCCAATGTTCCAAAGGAAAATACTTGAAAGACAGAAAAAAAGCACAGGAGTTGACAAGAACAATCAGTAGTATGTTGGAATTGAATCAAAGATTGGATTTGGGAGATGGAGATTAACAGGAAGAAAACCAACAATTCTGAAATTATTGAATAAATGCGGGAATACAAAGCATCAATTGCATTTGTGAAATATGACGGAACAAGAAAACTTGGAGATATTGGACTTGTTTACTTTTTTAAACTTGTAGAGGACATCAAAGTGTATGCTTCACTTTATGTCATCAATGTTTAAAAGAACATTAAGGAGAGGGGAAGAGGAAGGAAAGCTGTAATTATAAGTAAAACAGATGTTCTTAACAGTATTTTTTTATAAAACATGACATATATATTGTATGCTATAAAGTAAATATTTTTCAGTTATTTTTGTGAGTAATAGGGATACTAAGGTAAACAGGTGTACTTTTTCCTTCTTTGTTCTTTCTTCTTGTTCAGTTTTAAGAAATGTAGACACTGCAATGTAAAAAGAGAAGAAAACCCTGACAAAAGAGCATGATATAAGTAAAACTGATAAACCTTTTCTTGCTTTTGCATAGTTGAATGACTGGATTAAGGCCCTTGGCTTCATCTAATAACACTTTAAGGGGAAACAAGTAAATATGAGAATACTGAATATAATGAAAAGTTTTCCTCTAGCAAACAAATGGTCACAGTACAACATGAGAAGTTTGTAGTAGAAGGCAATGGTGTATCTGGTTCTCATGTTTCTATGGAGACAATCTGATAAGAGGGCAATAAAAAAGAATACTTCTTTCTTTCAATGGCTAGGAGATAATGTTTTTTTTTTTAAAGTATTCAAGTTGTTTTCTACATCTGGGAGAGGAATAAAGCTAAAATAAAAAGAGAAAGCACTTAGTGTAAGAAGACGCACAGGCTATACCATGCATCCTAGTGTGCATTATCTTCATTATAGGTTAATTCAAGCTTGTAAGTGTGGCTGTCAATTTGAAATAATTCTTCCTATTAGGAGGGTTAAAATTAATTATTTGAAGATATAAATATATATATATATATATATATATATATATATATATATATATATATACTTTTGTGTGTTTGTATTAATTTAATGGGTTCTGAGGGTGTTAAGGAAGTGTGTTTTTTTTTTTATTTGTTTGAGGGGTTTTCATTAAAATAAAAAGTCTTTTAAGAAGTGAAATAGGTTCAAATGAATATGACAAAAAATGTATAAAAGATCAGCCTGCCAAACAGTGTATGCATGTAATGCAAAAGCTGAAACTAGACATTTAAAAAGCTGTTATACATAACAGGTGGGAATAGTAACTTCTTATCATAATGAGAACACTTTCCATGTTATTTTTAAATGTGACTAGTCTGACATATATATGCAAAAAGAAAGAGTAGTGAACTATATTAAAAGGCAGAGTAAAAAATGATATGCTACAGGAGACACACTTCAAAATAAGTGACCATGTGAATTCGATAATGAATGGATTTCAGGGACTAAGGAAAAGGAAAGTGCTTATATTAATTGTGAGAGGAAAAAAGATAATAATGGTATATTTGTAGTACTAAGGGGCTACTGGCAAGGGAGGAGGATTATGCTGGCATGTATTTACATTCCAACTAAAACTGCAATAATGGAGCTTAAGAACATTCTGGGAGAAATAATCAGCTTTCAGTGGAATTATTACTTATAGGTGGGGACTGGAATTTGATTTGCAACAGTGAGGATGTATCTGGGGGCCTAGAAGGAAAATGTAATAAAAGAGAGTAGATTCTTGAAGAAATTTATGAAAATATTTAGTAAGGTAGATATGAATTCAACAGTAGAAGTTCAGAAAGAATTTACATATTATTCTCCCCAAGGTACAAAAACTGAGCCATGCTAGACATAAATTATATTTAACAGGAACATGTGCATTTAATTGAAAGTTTTCATGCGCACCCAGTAACTATTTCAGATCATGCACCAATATTAACTAAAATAAAAATTCAGGGTAATTGAATAAAAATTAACCACTGGTGCTTCCCCACCTATCTGTTAAATAGAAAGTAAGTTAAGGAATGAGTACTGGAAATTATTTGGGAAATTATTATTAAGGAAGATAGAAATTTATTCTGAAAATATAGCTAGGTAGTGGGATGAAATTAAAGTGGAGTTTAAAAATAGGGTGGAACTAAAACTGAAAGAGATATAGTTAAGAAGTAACAAGAATTATTTAGAGGGCCCAACAAAGGATAAAATACTGCAGAATAGGAGGAATCTCACAGAATAAAATGAGGTACAACAGCAGAGCGCTAAAGATAAAAAAGGAACTACACTGATAATATCCATGAGTTTAGAAAGACTGCAGTTAAGCAACTGTTTTGAAATAATAACTCAAGAGCACAAAGGCTTTAAAATAATGGCTCAGACAGCAAACAATTAGAAGGGGTTGTTGCCAAGCTTAAGGAGCCTATAACAAGGAAAATAACCAGAGATCCTGTAGACTTATTAGAAATATTTTGGAAATTTTATAAACATTTGTATAAAGCAGAAAAAACTGAAAATCAAGAAAATGTACAAATGGAAATGTTTATGGAAGAATTAAATATGCCAAGGTTAGAGGAAGATGAGGTTCAATTCCTAGCAGTTAGGATAGGAAGAGATAAGATAAAAATGGTGATGTATAACCAATATACAGAAAAGTCTCCAGGAATAGATGGTATTCCTGTGGACGTTGAAAGCTAGAATGGAAGGAAGTGATAAAGATGGTTTTGTTTTATAGTATTTTAAAAGGAAGAGAAGCACTGAATTCCTGGAAAAAAAACTGTGGTGGCTGCTATATGTAAAGATGGTAAAGACCCTTCAAATTCAGCTTCATATAGGCCAATTGCTAAACCATGAAAGTGTTTGTCTATAATGGCTAAAAGAATGGCAAATGTGATGCCAAAATTGATAGATATGATTCAATGTGGCTTTTTGGAGGGGAGGCAAACATTTGACAACATTATTAAAACAATGATAATGCAGAGGGAAGCAGAGTGCAAGAAAATATCACTGTTGTTGATTGGTCTTGATGCAAAGAAAGCATTCAAGAGTAAACTGGGATTTTATAAGTAGGACAATGGAAGCATTTGCATTCCATGATAAAATTATAAGGTTGATTAGGAGGATATATGAGGTATCAGAGGCAAAAATTATGGGCTGGAGGGAGAGTTTCTCTCTGATAAATTCTGTCTGAGCAAAGGAACCAGACAAGGGTGTCCTATTTCCTCTTTGTTGTTTGCATTATATTTAGAACCATTAGAAAGAGATTAAGGGACTCAGAAATTTAAAAATTATTTGGTATGGTAATCAGGAAAAGTTGGCTTTATTTACATATGATATTATTTTATACCTCATAAAACCAGAAAAAGGACGTTTTGGTGTTGTGGAACTTTCTGCAGCAGTTTCAAGTCTTTTTGGAATACAAAATTAATGAAGATAAAACAAAGGCAATAGCTGCATACTATGTACCCACACACAAATTGGTACAGAAATAACCATATTTATGAGGACATGATAAAATGAAGTACTTAGGGATATAGATTAAAAGTATTCTGTTATGGCAGCTAAGGATATATGGGAAGATACTAAACAAAAGATAATGTAAAAACTGAGAAACTGGAAATTCTTGTTTATGGATATGGATAGCAAGATACATGCAGTGAAAATGTTTCAATCCCTATAGTTTTACATGCAAGTCAGGCATATTTTTATGAACAATTGGAGAAGAGTTGTGAACAGTAATTGATAAAGAGTTGAAGGATTTTATCAGTGAGTTGAGAGGCAAGTGGGATAAATTTATCCTTCCAATAGAACAAGGTGGTTTAGGATTACCTGATATGAAGGGATATTTTAGAGCTACACAGTTAAGGATCATACACATAGGACAAGCAGAAAGCTATGATTCAAAGTGGAAAGGGATGATAATGAAACAGGGGGAAAATTCAAGAAACAAAGAAAGAGTGGGATTTTGGATGCAGATCCTTACGGAGAATAGCAATAACCATACAAAATATTATATTAATAAAGTAACAGAAAGTATTCTAAGAACTAAACCGACATGGGGTAGGGATGACTGAAATTAGGGATATAGAGAATAGGCAAGATGGGGCTGGAATTTACTGAAGAAAACTGGCAAAGGAACCAAGGTATTGGGAGAAAATTATTAGAGAGGGAACGGGAATATGATGTGAAGGGCCTGAATTAATTTGGAATGCAGGCTACAGATTGCATTTGCTGTCAAGGACTGATATGAGAATATAAACAAAGAGAAAAGGATAGGGGGATCCTAAGTGAAAGACCTGCACTTATTGAGTTTTTAGTTGAATCTAGAACAGAAGCTACTTTTAAAAATTGATAATTAGTAGGATATATAAAATATTGCATGATATCTTTAGGAATCAATCAATGAAGGTCAGAAAAGATTGGGAAGACAGATTAGATAAGTAATTCACAAAGAAACAATGGGCGGAGCACCCAAATATGCAACAAAGTCTAGAGGATTTAAGATCTTTGCTTGGAAGTATTTGCATAGGTCCTTGCATATCACAAGCAAACTCCAAAGAATTTTCCTCAGGTAAATGTCAAATGTTAGAAGTGTAATGGGGAAGAAAGAGATACTTGGAAGGATATGTTTTCAGAGTGTAATCAGTTTGCAGACTTTAAAGATTCCTTGCAGAGTACCCTGACAGGAATACTGGGCAAGCAAATGAGTATAACTAAGGAAATGACTTTTAGAGCTGGGCTACAGATCTGAATTGCCCAGACATAGTAAGACCTTGTTAAGTTTAATGGTGACTGCCAAAAAAGCAATTACTAGAAAATGGAAATCAAATTCTAAACCAGCCATGTCTGAAGTAGTGAATATTGTAACACAGATAAAAGAAAAGGAAGTGGTATCTTTAGAAAAGGGTACGAGTAAATTACACAGAGAAAATGGAAATTGTGGGAACAATAAATGCAGAAAAATCTTTTGGAGGAGGAATGAGGTTTAAGAGAAGGCAAGAATGGAACACTTTATGTAATGTTGGTTTGACTATATTGTATAGAAGATTATATGCGATGTATAATATTTATTAATGTGAACTTGTTAATATAGTGTGATTACTTTTATATAAATGTAACTTTGCCTATGTCACAAGTGATAATTCAATAAAGGTGTTAAAAATCAGTGCTACTACACAGGGCTTCTTTTAGAGCATTTTGTCTATAGCTTTTCAAACATCCCAGTTCATTGCTTTCATGTTTACATGGATGTCAGCCTGGACTTGGTACTAGACTCAAAGTACCATATGTTATAAAAATAATTGACACTTAAGTTGCTACCTTTTCAGATAGCCAAAGTGGGAATATTTGACTGAAGCATGACATTTTGTAGGATAAACCATATCCTGAACAATGCAGAAGATTATTCTACATTTCTTTCCAAAACAAAATCTCCTTTTTAGATTATTAGTTGCTTCTGTTGTTTTGTATTGCATTATACCTTCCAATATAAGGTTTTGCACTTTTTGCAGTATTTTAAGAAAAGTAAAAATTTTTTTCCCCTAAAATATCAGAATATTTTTTCATTTTTCATTTTTTTCCCCAGGACTCGGTATCTCAAATCAGGACTGTCCTGCAAAAAGTTGGACAGGCATACCTTTCAACTGTTTAAATTTTTACAGAATGTCCAGATTTTTTCCTCACATTTTTTGGTCTGTTCCTCTTAAAATTTGTGGTTTTCTGGTAAATCAGTGAGGTTTGAAGTCACAAAATAATGACAGACATTTCAGTTTCATACTTCATATCCTTTAGAAAATAAATTATAATGTAAAGCCTATTATTCTAGCAATTTTCCAAGTTTATAAGAGCAATAAATAAAAATTGTCTCTGTTTTGGGGCCTTTGTCCCCTCTCTCCTATTTTTGGATTTGTCTATATTTCTTGACACTTTGGATTTGTTTGTGCATTAACAGGTTGAGAGATATGGAGACAGGTGGTATCCTTGACTGAGGCAGTTCTGTGTGTGTGTGTGTGGGGGTGGGTTGTTTTCTCTGTCCCATATAGGCAAAATCAAGAGGGTATGAATGAAATGTTTGGTCTAGATTTCTGAGACAAGACATTCCCATTTTGATTACTGTACTAATTAAAGTGACGTACTGATTACCTGTTTGTGGTACGGAAAGAATCCTAAAGTTGCACATGACCTGTTGATCTCACATAGAACAACGACATCTAGGACTCCCTAATGTTAAGGTCTTATACATTTTTGGGAATTCCTCTATATAAACAAGTACAGGTTAATATACTTATTTTAGGCTGACACACTCATCAAAGACTGCAGATTTTAAAGAGTTCAGTGGATGTTAATATAAATGTCAGATCAGATAAGAAATTAAAATATACTACTTTCAGCAAAGACTAATAAAACCATAAGCTGATCTTTATTCCCAGGGAAAAAAATTGGTTGGTCGTTTTTGGGGCTTTGCTGTTTCCTCCACTGTGGTGCGATGTCGGAGTTGGTATATATAAGTAGTGAGGGTGAGGGGGCACAACCCCCCACGTTGGGGGTGTGGGGAGCGAAGCCCCCACTTTAGTTTAAGTTTAAGGTTATTTTTTTTTTTTGTCATGGTACAGTGATTTTTTTACCTGGGAAAAAAGTCGCTGTTCTGTGTTTTTGGTTTTGTTGGGTTTCGGACTTTAGGGTTCGATATTACAGTGATCAAACTTTTGTAAGTTCGACATTGTGATATAGACCTTATACGTTGTTATGTTACCACAGCATTGTTAGGTTTGTTGCAAACCTCCAAGGTACAACTTTTCACTGCAAGACACTGAATACCTTATACTAATCCCAGTTGACAGTCACCTCTGCTTTGCATTACTCATGAGCTCCTATATCACAAACACTGCAGGTACCTAACTGGCTTTGTTGCTGTCAGAAGATATAATCCTGTAAGGATCTCATATCTTCAGCTCACCCTATCCTTGCCTATGGAAACGTAATAGATCTATTTGTGATACTGCCATTTATACTGCCATTTCCAAACTGTGGCACAAACTGACCCTAATATTCACTGCTGTTATTACAGGACATCATGAAAAAGTTACATCATGGAGAGTATGCATGCACAAGGGTTACCACAAAGTGACTCTAGATGTCTTTACAAATGTGACACTGCAATGGCTGTGTTCTCTGCCCACTTTCTGTCAGGTCAGCTAGCACTGACAATAATGTCAGTTCTGAGGACCTCTGCAGTGGGCCACTGCTGTATTGCTGTATTATTTATAACTTTATAACTTGTGTTTGTGTGTGTGTGTGTGTGTGTGTGTGTGTGTGTGTGAGTGTGTGTGTGTGTGTGTGTAAAGGGGAACATTTCACTAATGTTTTAGACATCTTGTATATAATATCGATTACTAGTAATTAATATCTGCCCTCATTACCCATGAGATGATTTGTTAGGATAATAGTGGTAATTATTTTCCTAACTGCTTGGTTTTACTTATCCTCGTGTGTGTGTGTGTGTGTGTGTGTGTGTGTGTGTATACTCATTCTGTACCACAGTGAGTTTTGCTTACTCTGTGCAGCTATACCTGCTATTGTGTTATTTACTTCACTCAATTCTCTGTCCTGCACAGAATACCTACTGTACTGCTCTCATGTTCACGTTATCATTTCCCTTCTATATGGCCTTTGGCTCAATGAAATCTAGTCTGTCAACAAAATGAAATATGTACACTAAAATACTTCAAAGTATGCAAAAAGTGCATATGTATCACTGCTGTTAAACAATGCCAAATACTATAGCTTCATGCTATTTTTGTTTCCAGCAAAACATATACTCCATGACAAAACCCATTTCTGTATTTGTAATACTTGGCTTTTTTGCTTACTGATCCCACAGTGACATTCTTGAAATTATAAACATGGGCTCACTGAACTGGATGTCTCTGCTTTGTGTTTCTACTGGCCTCCACATTCAAAGCTTCCAATGAAAGGCAAATGCAAAAGTGATGACATACTAAATCATTATCACTGAAGTTTCTAATTTGTCTCTTCCCAGTTCTAGTCTTTTAGACCATCAGCTTTGATGTGTTGAAGGATGGTTGCTGTTAAAAGCATATGTTGTTCTCTTTTCTAAAATAAGGTCATTTACTATTCCAGCTTGTGAAAGTATTAAACTAACTCACTACTGCCCAGCATTTTAAATATGTCAGTTTCTTTTTCCCACAAGTATACTTAACTAAGCCTGCTCAAGCACATCCTGCTATGTATATTCCTTTTCTGGAGTTAAATTTAAATATTTTACAAATGTTCTGTCAAGATGGAGGCAAGCAGTGCTTACGGATTTTAATACTTGCACAATTAATAAACAATTAAATTTTTCATTTTATATATGTACTGCGGTGGTGTTGCTGCGGTAACATAGTTGCCTCACAGTAAGATGTTGTCCTGTTCGATTCTCAGCTAGATCGTCTTCTGTGTGGAGACGTGTGAATGGGCATACCTTTATTGAGGGTTGTGCGTCAGGGCTGGCAACTCGGCATGTAAAAATCTACTGCCAATCATTAGCAGACCGGAGTTCCACTGTGGCGACCCTTAACCGGGAAAAGCCGAAAGACACAACAACTTATGCTCATAAGGTTGGATACTATTGCGAAACAAACCAATGTAGACCACCACTGTCCAACGATAAAACACTGATTTAATGTAATGAAACAAACACCAACAAGCAGTTTTGATACAGATAAGCGCTTTCGGGCTCTGCCCTTCTTCAGATAAAATAAAACAGTCTTAATCACATTTAAATACCTAGTTTAAAATCATTTCAACCAATCAAAATTTGTATTGCACCCTCCTATCTTTGAGGGCGGGTTTCATGGGAACAAATTCATTTAGTCCTGGTGCCCTATGGACTAAAAGCTCAATTATTCACCTTGCTTCTTCTCTCTCAGTGGCATCTACTAAGCTACCCCTTCTTATGTTAGGAAAAACATTTGTAATAGCTCTAAATTTACACTGATGGTCATTATTAACTTCTATATGTTTATAAAGTGCATTGTGCATGTTTCTAGTTCTTATGCATGAAAGATGTTGCAAAATTCTAACTTTAAACATGTTATTTGTTTTTCCCACATAAAACGCTATACATTGCTAACACTCAGCTAAATAAATTATATTTGTTGTTCTACAATTGGCTTTAGCTTTAAAATAAAATAATTTCCCTGTTACTGGATGCTTAAAAACAGTCTCTTTATTAATGTAATGACATGCCTTACATGACCCACATGTTTTAGTACCTACTTGACAAATAAAACTTTTCTTTTGATTATTCTTTTCTTGTGTTAAAATATCTTTCAAATTTTTATTTCTTCTGAACCCAAATCTATTTTCTATCCCTACTATTTATTTTATTTTATCATCAGATGAAAGTATATGCCAATTTTTCTTAATAATATCACATACTCCATGTATATTACTACTGTACGTGAATGTCATTCTAATGGGTGCAAATCTTTGACCATGTTGCTCTTCTGATCGATTTATCTTAGATGTAGGTACAGATTTTCTATGAGTATTACCTTGACATAATTCACTTACTATTAACCTCTCATTATAGCCTCTATTTTTAAAGATTTGTTCCATTTTCATCAATTCTTCTTCAAAGTCACTATCTTTAGTACATAACCTTGAGGCTCTGCTTACCTGACCCCTTATTATATTCTTACATGTATGTCTGGGATGCATACTATCATAAGTAAGTAAATTATTTTTCCAACATTCTTTCCGGAACAAGGAAGTAACAGAGCCAGATCTTTCTTTTTTAATTCTTACATCCAGAAAATCTATAACTTCATCTGAACACGTAAGAGAAAATCTAAAAAAAGTAGCGGTATGTTCCAAATATTCTGTGAAAAGTAGGAGTTCTCTCTTTTCCCCTTCCCATAAAATAAAAACATCATCCACAAAACGTCTATAAAGAAATAGATGTTTTATCCATCTGTTCTGGCCCCCTAGGACAAAACGCCTCTCCCAAAATGACAGAACCAAATTTGCATATGTATTAGCACAGGGGGTGCCCATGGCTACTACCTGTGTTTGTCTATACATATCATTATTGCATATAAATACATTATTTGATAAAACCAAATTTAAACATTTTCTTATTGTAAGTAATTTCCTGTCATCTGATTCACCCATTTCTTTACATAATTCACAAACAGCATTCATACCATATTCATTTTCTATCACTGTAAATAAATTAACAACGTCTAGAGTAACCATTAATACTTGTTTATCACATATATCTACATCTGTTATAGCTTTCAAAAATTGTTGTGTATCTTTCAAAATTTCTGTTATTCTAGCTGTATATGGTTTTAAAGTATACTCTAACCAAATAGATAAATTTTCAGTTACCCATTTTCTACCTGAGACTATAGGTCTCAGTGGGGGTTCTTTATAATTTTTGTGTAACTTAGGTAATGAAAATAGGTGTTACTGGATTTTCTATTAATAGAAATTCACTAAGATCTTTGTCTATAATGTTGTTTTCTAACATACTTTTAATACTGTTATGAACTCCTATTATAATATTGTTAAGTTCTAGTGAAAAAAATTTCAAGTAGGTATTGCCTTCTATTAATAAATTATTTAGTTAAAAATGATAGTCATCCTTATTTAACACAACGACCGCTCCACCTTTGTCTGCCTGTTTTATTATAATACGTATTTCTCCTCTTTCCTCTCTCGGCCATATGAAGATGTACAATGGCAAAGAAATCATTTTGAAGCTTGCTTAAAATTTGGCATAGTACCGAGAGGAATGAGGGTGTTTTGTATGCCCTCACAAGGTGAACATTATCCAGAGTTATTAGCCAAATGGCAGCTTATCAACATAAATACAGGCTTTTCATATATGAAATTACTCCTGGAATTTTTTGCACCAGAGGAAGAGAAACTCACAGCAGAAGTGGGTGTTTTACAAATGAAATTAGAGACTGAATTTAAAGGAGAAAGATACACTAAAAAATTAGATGAGCTATATTGTACTTTTTCAATGACTGACCAGAGGTTACAACAAACCAAAATAAAAAAGTTACAACGCGACTACAAAGATTTCATGACCGGTAACATCTTCATATGGCCAAGAGAGGAAAGAGGAGAAATCCGTTCCAATGTCTCTTTAACTGAGACTAATACGTCATATGCGGAAGTGATGCGAGGCAGAACCATGCTGAGTTGCGCTCGAAGAGTGCAAGAGACTTCTCATCTGAATAACAGTAATGAACAGTTATTTAGATCTAGCGAGTTCTAATTTAACTACAGAACCTTTAGGAGAGAGAACTATACAACGCTCTGATTCAGAAGAAGTGACAAATGTTTCTTTAGTAACTGTCGTTCCAAATGCAGTCGCTACCCAATCTAAGGATTTGGGTGCAAGGCCTAAGACAAATGAAGCAGCGCAGCAAGGTGAGCGTTTTTAGCCCAACTGCCAGCTCTAATGAAGAAAAAAGGAGAATGGAAGAGAGCCAGCAGCGAAGGCAGAAGGGCGAAAAAAAGAAGGACATCAAATTGACTGGTGATAATATTGTTTACAATTTATCTAACTATGTTCTTAATGATGATGAATTATTTGTTTAAAACAAAGGTATGTCGTTCGTACCAAGTAGAGAAGGTTCTTTTAATGAAATAGTTATGGATATGATTTTTTATGGTCGAAAAGTAATGTTACAAAGTTTATTTAATAAACAAAATAGACAACACATGTTGAGACAACCAAGTACATTTATACCACCATTTAATTCTACCATGCAAATGTTTCTCAAAATATGTGAAGTAGATTTATACAAATATCTGGAAGAAGGTAGAAATCATAGGTATTTTAATTTAACAAATACACAAAAACAAGAATTAATTAATTTACAGAATAATGATAGTATTATAATAAAACAGGCAGACAAAGGTGGAGCGGTCGTTGTGTTAAATAAGGATGACTATCATTTTAAACTAAATAATTTAATAATAGAAGGCAATACCTACTTGAAAATTTTTTCACTAGAACTTAACAATATTATAACAGGTGTTCATAACAGTATGTTAGAAAACAGCATTATAGACAAAGATCTTAGTGAATTTCTATGAACAGAACATCCAGTAACACCTATTTTCAAGGCATTACCTAAGTTACACAAAAATTATAAAGATCCCCCACTGAGACCTATAGTCTCAGGTAGAAAATGGGTAACTGAAAATTTATCTATTTGGTTAGAGTATGCTTTAAAACCATATACAGCTAGAATAACAGAAATTTTGAAAGATACACAACAATTTTTGAAAGCTATAACAGAAGTAGATATATGTGATAAACAAGTATTAATGGTTACTCTAGACGTTGTTAATTTATTTACAGTGATAGAAAATGAATATGATATGAATGCTGTTTGTGAATTATGTAAAGAAATGGGTGAATCAGATGACAGGAACTTACTTACAATAAGAAAATGTTTAAATTTGGTTTTATCAAATAATGTATTTATATGCAATAATGATATGTATAGACAAACACAGGGAGTAGCCATGGGCACCCCCTGTGCTAATACATATGCAAATTTAGTTCTGTCATTTTAGGAGAGGCGTTTTGTCCTAGGGGGCCAGAACAGATGGATAAAACATCTATTTCTTTATAGACGTTTTGTGGATGATGTTTTTATTTTATGGGAAGGGGAAAAGAGAGAATTCCTACTTTTCATAGAATATTTGGAACATACCACTACTTTTTTTAGATTTTCTCTTACATGTTCAGATGAAGTTATAGATTTTCTGGATGTAAGAATTAAAAAAGAAAGATCTGGTTTTGTTACTTCCTTGTTCCGGAAAGAATGTTGGAAAAATAATTTACTTACTTATGATAGTATGCATCCCAGACATACATATAAGAATATAATAAGGGGTCAGGTAAGCAGAGCCTCAAGGTTATGTACTAAAGATAGTGACTTTGAAGAAGAACTGATGAAAATGGAACAAATCTTTAAAAATAGAGGCCATAATGAGAGGTTAATAGTAAGTGAATTATGTCAAGGTAATACTCATAGAAAATCTTTACTTACATCTAAGATAAATCCATTAGAAGAGCAACATGGTCAAAGATTTGCACCCATTAGAATGACATTCACGTACAGTAGTAATATACATGGAGTATGTGGTATTATTAAGAAAAATTGGCATATATTTTCATCTGATGATAAAATAAAAGAAATAGTAGGGCTAGAACCTAGATTTGGGTTCAGAAGCTATAAAAATTTGAAAGATATTTTAACACAAGAAAAGAATAATCAAAAGAAAAGTTTTATTTGTCAAGTAGGTACTAAAACATGTGGGTCATGTAAGGCATGTCACTACATTAATAAAGAGACTGTTTTTAAGCATCCAGTAACAGGGAAATTATTTTATTTTAAAGCTAAAGTCAATTGTAGAACAAAGAATATAATTTATTTAGCTGAGTGTCAGCAATGTATAGCGTTTTACGTGGGAAAAACAAATAACATGTTTAAAGTTAGAATTTTGCAACATCTTTCATGCATAAGAACTAGAAACATGCACAATACACTTTATAAACATATAGAAGTTAATAATGACCATCAGTTTAAATTTAGAGCTATTACAAATGTTTTTCCTAACATAAGAAGGGGTAGCTTAGTAGATGCCACTGAGAGAGAAGAAGCAAGGTGGATAATTGAGCTTTTAGCCCATAGGGCACCAGGACTAAATTAATTTGTTCCCATGAAACCCGCCCTCAAAGATAGGAGGGTGCAATACAAATTTTGATTGGTTGAAATGATTTTAAACTAGGTATTTAAATGGGATTAAGACTGCTTTCTTTTATCTGAAGAAGGGCAGTGCTCGAAAGTGCTTATCTGTATCAAAACTGCTTGTTGGTGTTTGTTTCATTACATTAAATCAGTGTTTTATCGTTGGACAGTGGTGGTCTACATTGGTTTGTTTTCCAAAAGATTTTCTTGTACTTTGTGGACCTTTAGTCAGCTTTCCCACTTTGTTTTCTTTGCTATGGTTGGATACTACAGTACTGTTTTAGGCAAACTGTTATAACTCAGCAATTCAAAATATTATTTTTTGTTTTTGCTTTACTCTGAATTTGACTATTTATTTCCTATTGATGTGTCGCCCTTAGCTGCTTTCCTCATTTTTTTGTGATTGTTGGCTGTTGCTTTAATTCACTGTTTGCAACATACATCTAGTGACCTCTAAGCATAATCACTAAATAAGATTTAAAGACCATAGCTCCATATTTACTGGAAAAGCTCACTCGGATTCTGTCATAGACTGCTGTGAGGGAAAGGTTAGTTTATTTAAGCAATTACCGACAACGTGGTGTGGTATATTGAAGATTTACCCATGGTTGGTGTGATTTAATCATGAGGGTGAAGCCCGAGTGATTAAATAAAGCCAACCATGGGTAAATCTTCAATATACCACAACCACAGAGTCAGTTATTGCTATTATACAATGACATTATTTAAGAAAAAAAATTTCCTTTTCTTAAATAATGTCTTTGTATAATGGCACATTATTGTTCTTCTGCTGGTGGTGGTATACTGCTTCCTTGTGTTGATGTACTGCGCATGTGTATGGGACTTGCGTTCCCACGCATACAGAGAAAAGAAAGTTTCCATTGCTCTGTTTTTTTTTTTTTTTTTTTAATTAAAAAAAAGGTTTGGACACCTTATACCAATGGAAAAAAGTTCGGGCGACCGGACCTTTTTCCGTTGGTATATTGTGGGATTTACAATGGGCACGCTGGCCAATCAGCGTGCACGTTTTGGAATATTAATGGGGGGGGTCATTGTATAATTTTCTTTATATTGCCTTCTTGTAACTTGTATTGCTTCTTCTATTTTGCGTATTGTGCATTTTCATTATAATGTATTTTAATTATATTCTGTTTTCTACTGCATATTTAAACTAGGAAAGAAACAAGAGCTGTGCATCTTTTGAGTCACACAGAAATAAGAACAGATCACTTAAGGTTAATTATCTGTGAACTGAAGGAGGACCTTGTATTTATAAAGCAAAAATAAAACATTTCAAGGCTTCAGTGAAAAAGTTCACTCAGACTATGTCACAGACTGCTGTGACAGAAAAGTTGTTTTTTCTTTATATTGCCTTCTTGCAATTTGTATTACTTTATTGCTTTCTTCTGTTTTGTATATTGTGGAGTATTTTCATTGCACTGTGTTTTAATTGCATTCTGTTTTCTATTGGTGAGAGAAGGAGCAGAGGACATTGATTCCTGACTGCCTCTGACTGGACAGTGAGGGTCTGTGTGGGACCTTCCTGACTGGTCTGGTTGTTATTCAAAGCATCTACCAGAAAAAGGCTACAATGGACCTACAGACTCCTGCATCATCTGGGACAACACTGTGAATCATAAAAGAGCCTCTGGCCTGCTTCTCATCTTGGGATTAGTAATACTGTTTTGCTTTTGATGAGAGAAGAAGCAAATGGGTATTGTATCCCAGCAGCATATAGCTGCGGTGAGACCAGCCCTAGTAGTAGCCAACTAGTAACCAATTAGGTGAATCCCCACTACTCATTATTCTTGACAAAGCTAAATCTTTCTTTTCAGTAAGTAGTGCTTGGTTAGTTAAAGACTATAAGACTATCCTAACTTTAGAATATCACCCTAAATACTTTGTCAATAAATCATCAGGACCTCCTATAGTAGTTCCCTCTCAAGTATCTGACAATGCTCAGTATAGACGCAGGCACATTGAGTTGACATTTGTTCTGTAAAAGCACTCTTGAAATTTCACTAGTACCTAGCTGCACACAGGGAAACTAGATTGTACAGTGACAAGCACTGCCCCCAGAGTTGCAAACTAGATTTTATTTATATTTATTTACTGACATTTGTTTACTTGGAAAGTCTGACTGGGTTATAAAGACCCAGTTTTAAGATGAGGCCTGGGAGAAAAGCTCCAGTGTATTAAATAACATCAAATAAAACACAAGTACAAATGTAATTAAAAAAACATATATACATACAGCTTGATAATGTAATACATAATATACAATAAAACATGAGGAGATACCAGTGATTGAAAAATAAAAGGAACTAAAAAATGGCAATTAAATATGACAATTGGTATATACAAAAATATTAGAAGTATAGTCTATTATGCTAGGAAATAAAAATAAAAAGATACAGGCCCAGCCTAAGATGCTGGAGAGGGCAGATGTTGAAAGGTATATATAGATAGTATGATGAGAGGTTAGGTTAGTAAGAATGTAAAGTATTTGATAATATATATCATTCAGGTGAGGTGCATGGATATAGCCATGAGTTAGTTAGAAATTCTTTAAGAGAAGACTTAAATATATGTAGGCTAGTTACTCCTGATTTTAATCTATATTCTCACTGCAACTGTCTAATCAATAAAAAAGGGTGTGTTGCCATGGATATAAATGTTCCCACTATCACTGTTACCCGCTTGGTGGCTATGTGAATCTTGAGGCAAAGTAGAAATTGCCTCATATTTATTGACAAACAGATAATTCTTAAACAAACTGATAAGGTATGTGAGAGATGCATTTACACAATGTCATTGGAAGTAAAGCTCTCACATGAAAACACTCCTAATGTCAATCAGGTTGTCAGTAGTACACATGCTGCACCCATTGCAAGCAGCATGAAGCAGTCACATAGACCCACATATGCTGAGGCACTTAAATGTAACCTTACTAAACCCAAAAGACTTCCTAGACAATTCACATATAACAAATGCTCTCAGTATCCCCAAGTGCACTGTTTCAAAACAACACCCACATCAACACATGCAGCTACATCTCATCTAGCTTCTACTTCTAAGCCCATAAGGCAAGCCACCACACAGTCCAGCATACTGGTCATTGGAGACTCCATTGTGACACACACCAATGTCCCTCTCACCAGTCAAAGTAAGAAGAAAGTCGCAGACAAGTACCAGTATAACTCAGTCATAGTCCATGTGGGTATAAGTGGCCTGAGACATACCTCCCTATACTATATGAAGAGAGATATCATAGAGCTCTTGGAATATGTGTCCCAGGCTGGCATGAGTCTAGCTTTGAGCAGAATTCTACCTTCTCCAAGGATGATGCTACAATACAAACAAAACATGATAGACTTTAATAATTGGCTTAGTTTCTGGTGTCATTCTAAGGCTTTATATTAAATCAGCAAAAACTCATCACTTCAATGAATGGCATTTCATCAGAAATGCTGTTCATCAAATTTCGCTCTTGTGGGGGGCACAGCCCCTCACCTCCCCCGCTAATTATAAATACCAACTCCAAGATCGCACTACAGTGGGGAAAGGGCAAATTTTCAGATTTTCACTGTATCATGAGCTCAGTATGAACAGTTCAACAAATGGCATATTTGATGTAAGTGCACAGAAAATGCAGTTCACTAAACTTAATTTTCTATGAACTAATAGGGACCCCATTCTAAGGGGGTGCAATATTTTACAGCATGGAAGAAGAGGGTCAACAGGCCATGCTGCTTTGCAAGGGATGGTCTGCACTTTTCCCCTCTATGCTTTCAAATATCAGCTAAAACATTTTCCTCTCCCCAGTGCCTTTTTTAGGCAATACCAAACTGAAAATACTTCTAACACAGCAAATGAAAACCAAGAAAATCTAAAGGGGTCACTGCCCAGTGCTAGGAGTCTAAACATGAAATTTCACTCCCTAAGAGCTCTCCTCACCCTAGAGAATGCTGATGTCTGTGTCGTCTTTGAGACATGGTTTAAAGTCATGGAGAGCACCCTAGTAGTGCAAGGCTATAATGCCTTCCACAGACCACCTACTGCACATCCAGGGACTAAAGGTAGAGGTGTCTCGATTAACATAAAAAATAAATACACCTCAAATCTGGTCAAATAGGATGATGCACTTGAACTTCTCCATGTTCAAACCATCATAGGCAAAATCCCATATCACTTCCTTGCAAGCTATAGGTCCCCCTCTATCACCCAGGAAAATCATAACACATATTTAAGCTTACTGGAAATACTCACCATCCAACACCAACTGTGCAGCCACAGAGATTCTTGGATTTTGTAAACAAAAACTGCATGGACGAGATTGTCAAAATGCCAACCAGGGGCATAAACATCTGGTCCTCAGTATAATTGGTTAGCACTGCACATATTAGTCCTTTCTGGTGAGGTCAGACCGAAGAATAGTCTCCTTTGAGGTAAAAATAAAACCCAGAAGCCCAGCTAACCCTGGAATGTTCAGGAACTACTCTAAGGATAACTTCCTATTACTAAATGATAACCTGGCAAAATTGCAAACCCCACCTAAACCATGAGACCTCCGCTTCCTATGTGGAACTATTCACAGAAACCCTATACAAGCATGTTAATAGATGCTTAGAGGAAGCTCTACCCACAAAGAATAAGTAAAGATCCAACTCAAAAAAAAAACAAGCCACCCTAGTGGAATCACATCAGTAGGTTGGCTGTAAAACAAAAGGAAGAAAATCATGACAAAAATTAGGAGGTGTAACACCCAACCAGATAAAAACACCCTCATCAAAAATAAACAAACATCACAAAGGACAAATAAAGTCTGTCAAAGGCAAATCTGAGGTACGTTTTGCCTCCCAGACCAAAGACAACCACCAGGCATTGTTTAGCTATGTCTGCAACCTCAAAGGTAATACACAGTTGTGTGCAGAGCTCATTGTTAATAGAGTCAGCTATACTGAGCCAGAGCATATAGTAAACCTACTGGCAGACACATTCAGCTCTAAGTATACCCCTCTCTCCCCCTAGCCTCCCCTCGGGAAATGCCATCAAATACAACTCCCCCTACTATCACTAAAGAAAACATCCTCAATGCTCACTATAAGCCTAAGAAAACTGCATGAATGGGCCCCAACAATATCCCAGACTGCCTTCTAAATAGCATGAAACATGACCTATCAGGCCATCTAGAATCACTAGCCCATAGCCTCCAAACAAGCTTCATGTCTTATGAATGGAGAACAGCAACAATCATCCTTCTGTACAAAGGCGAATCACCTACAGACCCTGGAAACTGCAGATCTATAAGTCTCACTAATTTCATATGAAAAAAAAATATGGAAAGAATTATCATGGAAATGATAAATAATGACATAGGAAACCTTTAGACACTGGACCCAACCCAGTTTGATTTCATCAAGGGCAAGTCTTGCTTACTCAGTCTATTGGACTTCTTTGAGAAGGTCACCAGAGTACTGGATGATGGCAAAACAATAGACACTGGCTGCCTTGACCTGACCAAGGCATCTGACACAATACCCCTTGGTCATTTTTGACAAACTATAGAGGTTAGGTATAAACGCTTATGTCACCTGGTGGATAGACAGGACTCAGGAAGTTAGAATTGTAGAGTCTGCTTCTATAAGAGGCCAGTCACCAGTGGAGTCCCTCGGGGATTGGTCCTTGGACCACTCCTTTTTGGCATCTACTTTGCTGAAGTCAAGGCCAATGTCAAGGGCCTCTACCTGAGCAAATTTGCAGATGATTGCATATTAGGAGCTTTCATAGAATCCCCCACTGGCACTAATGTTCTCTAAGAAGGGCTAACACAGACAAATAAATTCAAAGATTCAAAGTAAACATTATTGTCCTGTAGGACTACATGCCTGTGGCCTAAACAAAATTTTATGCATCAACTCCTTGAGATTACAAACAGAAAGTAAAACAACACATACAAGTAAAAGAATAAACACAGCTAACATACACAATCCTACTCCCAGTACCCATATAAAAGAGCAGAAAAATTCCAATACTTGAATACAAAAAAGTACATCATCCCCTAAGTAGTAATAACTGCCCCATTTAAATAAAAGACACATTACAGATTGCACATTGCCTAAGTTGTCTGTCTAATACTGCACTTGATAGGGATAATATAACAAGTATTGCACTTAGTTGGAATTTGTGTGGTATATATTATACAACAGAGTATAGGTATTTGTGAAAAAAGAAAGAACTGAGTTAATGTCCAGTTCTCTGGGACTTATGCCTGACTTCAGACATCTGACCACTGCCAGGTAGAAACTGTCGTTGAATCTGGTAGTACTGCAGCACATGCTGCCATATCTTTTACCTAATGCCAGATGCTTAAACAGTCCATGTGCTAGATGTGTGGTGTCTTGTATTATTTTGGTAGCCCTTCGGATGCTTCTTGCAGAGTAAAGTTGTTGTATCAGTGGAAGCCTGGTACCTGTTACCTTCTCTGCAACCCTCACCACTCTCCCTAGTGCCTTCCTTTCTGTAACTCTACAACTTCCAAACTGCACTGTCAATTTGCTGGTGAGAATACTCTCAATAGCACCGCTACAGAAGGTGGAAAGGATATGAGGTGGGAGCTTGGCTTTCTTCAGCCTTCTCAAAAAATGGATGCCCTGATTTGCTTTCTTGACCAGCTGGCTGGTGTTTTTTGAACATGAGAGATCCTCTGATATGTGTATGCCTAGAAAGTTTGTACACTTAACCCTCTCTACACTCTCACCATTGATCATGAGCACTGAATGGCTTGTTTTCTTTTTCCTGAAGTCGATGATAACCTCTTTGGTCTTGCTTACATTCTGGTCAAGGTTATTCCCCTCACACCAACTGATCAGAGATGCCACCTCCTCTCTGTGTGTTCTTTCATCCTCCTTTGTGATAAGCCCCACGACTGTGGTATCATCAGCAAACTTGATGATATGGTTGGACATGTGCTTTGCATAGCACTCGTGGGTCAGGATGGTGAATAACAGTGGACTGAGAACACATCCCTGTGCAACCTCGGTATTAATCTTGATACACTTTGATGTGTTCTTACCCAAACTCACTCTCTGTGGCCTCTCAATCAGGAACTCCAGGATCCAGTTACAGAGATGTTTACTGACTCCTATATATGCCAATTTTTCTATCAGCTGCATTGGTACCACTATATTAAATGCTGAGCTGAAATCTATGAACAGCATCCTCACATAGTTATCATTGCCCTCTAGATGTTCAAGAGAGCTGTGTAGTGCTAATGATATGGCATCAGCCATGGATCTGTTGGCTCTGTAAGGAAACTGCAGAGAGTCAAAATCGGAACATAGACCCAATGACAAATGCTTTTTGATCAGCCACTCAGAACTTTTCATAAGAGTGGATGTCAGAGCAACTGGTCTGTAGTCGTTAAGGCTGGAGGGGGAGGTTTGCTTAGGCAATGGAATGATGTTTATTTCCTTGTAGCATGAGGGTACTTTTGCCATGGCAAGAGAGGTGTTAAATATCTCCAAGAGTACTGTGCACAGTTGATCAGCACAGCCTTTTAACACCTTGCCCAGTATGTTGTCTGGGCCAGCAGCCTTCATGGGGTTCACCTTCCTTAGCTCTCTTCTCACCTCCTCTGTACTGAGTTTGAACACAGCATTCTTCTTATCAGTGGGTAGCTTCAGTGCCAGCCTGTTGTTTCTCTCCTCAAATCTTCCAAAGAAGGTATTCAAACTGTCCAGGAATTCAATGCTGTCCTCACACTATACTGACCTGATTTTATAGTCAGTGATTTCCTGTATGCCTTGTCATAATCTCCTTGCATCCCTCATGTCATCAAAGTGGCTCCACACCCTTCTGTCATACTCTCTCTTTGCCTCCTTTATACCTCTTCTCAGATTGCCTCTTGTTTCCCTTAGGGCTGCTTTGTCCTTAGCCTTGTAAGCTGCATTTCTCACCTTCATAGGTTCATAGGTTCATAGGTGTGTACTGGGCTAATGGCCCTGGAGCCTTTACAAGCCTAGCCCATAGGATTACCCTGGCATTGTGCCACCCAACCTTAGTTCCCAGTGCCTCTGTTGAGTAAAGCCACTGGAGTGATCCCTGGGATGAATTTTCTATTTCACATCCACTCATCAAGATTTCTCTTGAAGAGAGTCAGTGAGGTGCTCTTCTTGACATGTATAGGAAGTCTATTCCACAGCATGGGCAGTCTCTGGGTTATGAACCTGTCTCTCCAGCATGTTCTGTTGATTGTGGTAATGAGGTTGAGTTCTCTGGAGCGTGTGGTGCAGAGGGATTGGAATTTCTTTAGATGTAGCATTTCTAACAGAGCTGGGTCAGACATTGCTTTGTAAGTCAAGCAGAGATTGCCTCTAAGTAGGTGATATGAAACAGAGAATAGTTGGAGTTTTTTTTAGTCTGTTCATATAGGAGAAGTGTTTAAGGCCTAGGATCCTCTTTGGGAGGTACTTTTGTGGCCTCTCCAGTTGTTGCAGGTGTTTAGTGAGGTACATGCCAAATAGGGCATTGTACTCAATGACTGGTCTAATGAGGGAAGAGTAGAGGGAGACAATTACCTCTTTCTTCCTGGATTCAAAACCCTTAGTAATGAGATGTGCCACATAGAAGGACTTTCTGACCACAGTGGCAATGTAGTGGTCAAAAGAGAGGTTACTGTCAACCTTTGTTCCCAGATCTCTCATAATGCCTTCTGTGTTCAGTGGACTACCATTGATGTGGTAATTCATGGGAACAAGGTTTTTCCCAAATGGGACTGATCAGAAGCTCATATACCTTGGGAGTGAGCCATGGTTTCTGGTTAGCTCTGATAGTGATGCTCTTGGTGCTTGTTACGTCATCAATGCAGTTTGAAATGTATGACATCACAACCTCTGTGTATTCATCTATGTTCAACTGCTGATTTACTATGCTGCCTCCTTGAACATATCCCAGTTTGTTCTTTCAAATCAGTCTTGGAAGACCTCCATGGCTCCCTTTGACCAGATCATGATTATTTTCTTTGTGGGTTTCTCTCTAATCAGTGCCAGTTTGTAGGCTGGTGATAGTAAGATGGCATAATGGTCAGAGTTTCCCATTTGTGAAAGTTGCACTGCCTGTAAGGCTTTATTTAGGTTTGTATACACCTTGTCCAGGATATTATCACCCATAATGGGAATGTCCACATACTGATGGTAATGTGGGGGTACTTCTTTCAGATCTGCCTTATTAAAGTCCTCTATTACCACATGTACAAAGTCAGGATTTTTGCTCTGCACCTCACCGATATGATTGCATAGTTTATTTAGAGCCTTGGTGCTATTAGCACTGGGTGGGATATACACCACTGTTACACTGACCCATTCAGCTCCCTGAGCAAATAAAATAACTGGTGTTAGAGCCATGGACTAAAACTAAATGTGAATAAATGCATAATAGTACCCTTTGGGAAGTCAGCCATCCCTGGTAATTATCATATTGACAACACAACTCTAAGAGTCGACTCAGCAGTCAGATACTTAGGGACACTCATAGACAGTAATCTAGCCTTTGACCATCATCTGTCTAAGGTAGTGACGAAATCATTCCATACCATGCACCTTATAAACAAAGGTATAGCATCTAGGTCAAGTAGGTCACTGTTCTACTTTTCTTCATCATTCATCAGATCTACCAGTGAATACAAGGGCCCCCTTTGGTATGTACCTAACCAGGCACATCCAACAAATGGAATGTCCACAGAGGTTGCTTACTGAAAGAATAGAGGGAATAAATAACATGTCCTGTGCAAACTGACTCAAAGTCCTATCCCTGTATTCTGTTTCTTACAGGCTCTTGAAGGGAGATCTGTTATGCCTGGTATACAAGGCATCATCAGACTCCACTCTGATGGACCTCCTGCATTTCTGCAGATGGCACAGTGGTGCAGCAGTTTGCGTTATCATCTCACAGCAAGAGGTTATCTGGTTCGATTTCCAGCTGGGATTCCTTCTGTGTGGAGTCTGCATGTTCCCCCTGCATTTGTGTGGGTTTCCTCCGGGTGCTCCAGTTTCCTCCCACATTACAAACACATGCATCTGGAGCGTTTCTCCCCAGGCATCCACTGAAAATTGTCTCATTCCAAATCAGAATTTTCCCTGTAAACAAATGTTAAATAAATAAATAAAATTCTGCAAAACAATGAGCACCCGAATTACACATTTTAAAGACTTAAACCTTGCCCGTGATATAAATAGGTCCTGCTAGAGAGAAGGGTATGTATCCCAGAGACTACCCCTTCACTTGAACAGGCTCCCCATCCATGTGAAGCAGAGTTCCTCCATAACCATTTCAAGTGCAGTTTGGACAACTGGATGGTCATAAGAAATCCATCCCTGGATGGGCACCTATGTCTCTAACAGACAAAGGCAACCTGTAAGTGGTTCATCTCCCAGTCATCTGCTTGAAAATGTTTCATCTCCTAAGCTGCTACTTACCCTTACTGAGGGTACCAGAACTTTTCAGAGATTTGGGATGCATGGCTAGGCTTTAACAGGACTTAGTGGTCATTAGCTTAGTAGGCAGTTATGTCATGGAAGTTTTATACTGCCATTCTTTTGTTTGTGATGTCAAGACTTGTGTACAGTGTTATGTCCCCCTCATCCTACACTCTTCCTACATTTCCCCAACTCACTTTCCAGACCTGTTCCATTTACTAATACGTTTCCCCGTTAGTTCCATCTATAGTTCATTTTATAGGTAATTTTGTCATTAGACTACACATTTCTTTTTTTAACACCTTTATTGAATTATCACTTGATAATCCTACCATATGTTTATATAAAAGAAAACAAACTATGTTAACATGTTCACAGTTACAAACACTATACATCACATGCATTGTTTTATGCAATCATCAATCCAATATAACACAAATTGCTCAATTTCTGCCTTCCTTTAACCCTCAATCATCCTTTAAAACATTATTATGTGTGCAGTGTTGTCACAAGTTCCATTTTTTCTATGTAATTTGCTCCTACCCTTTTCCAAAGATTCCACTTTCAAGTCTTTTATTTCTATTACAATATCCACTACTTCAAATACACATGGTTTAGACTCTAATTTCCATTTTCTAGTAATTGCTTTTTTGTCACCCAGCAGAATTAAACTTAACAAGGCCTTGCTATGTCTAGGCAAATCAGATCCTGTATCCCAGCTCAAAAAAATGTCCTCAGATAAACCCATTTTCTCACCAAATATTTCTGACAGAGTACTCTGTAGGGAATTTAATTAAAGTCTGCTAACTCATCACACTCCCAAAACATATGTTCCCAGTTACCTCTTTCTTCCTCATCACACCTCCAACCTTTGCCATCTAACTGAGGAAAAGATCTTTGAAGTCTGCTTGGGGTATAAAAATACCTATACAAACACTTCCAAGCAAAAATCCTAAATCTTCTAGACTTTATTGCATATTTGAGGCCATACATATGTCCTCCCATTGTTTCCTTGTGAATTGCATATCTAATATCTCTCCCCACTCTTTTCTAACCTCCTCTGATTGATTCCTACAGTTATTGTGCAATAGTTTATATGCCCCATTAATTATCCCTTTTTTAACAGCATCTTCTGTTTTAGATTCAACTAAAAACTCTATCAGAGCAAGTCTTTCACTTAAGATTATCCTATGCCTTTCTCTTCGCCTATACTCTGATATTAATACCTGATAGGGAATGGCAAGGCATTCTCTAGCCTGCAGTAAAAATGTCTTATCGTTTCATAGTTTCATAGTTTAGTACTAGGCTATCGGCCCTGGGGCATTTGTAAGCCTAGCCATAGTGATGTGGCTTTCGCCACCCCATGAAATGGTACAAAAAATGCACTGAATAGATTTAGAATACTGTGCCTCTGACTAGTAGTGACACAGTGAAGGTCCCCTTATATAATAGAATTAGTTTACTGTGCCCTTGTCTAGTAGTGACACAGATGTGACCCCTGGGGTAAACTTACACTCTCCCATCCACTCATCAAGATTTCTCTTGAAGAGAGTCAGTCAGGGGCTCTGCCTAACATGACCTGGGATCTTGTTCCAGAGCATGCGAAGCCTCTGGGTTATGAATCTATCCCTCCAGCATGTCCTATTCATACTTGTGCCGAGGTTTAAGTCTTTAGCTCTCGTGGTTCTGATGGATTTGGATTTTTTGGCCTCTTCCCATTCAGTTACCTTTCCCTCTGTAGTTATTAGCTCCCAGTAACTTGGTTACTTTGGCAGTTTTCTCCGGTAGATTCCAGACCCTTCCTGCTTATTCTCTGTACCCATAATTCAAGTCATCCCTATAGACAGAATCTCCTTTCTCCATTCTCATGTTGACTTAGTTCTTAGAATACTTTCTGCCACTTTATGAGTATAGTCATTCCCTTTTTAATTTCTCCAAATATTTTGGGTTTCTAATACCATGATGGGAATGGACCCCATTCCTAAGTCAAAGTATGATTAAAGTTCATGAAATTAGTATTGTTTTACTCTTTGATGTCAGCCAAAAGTGCTCTTCGCAGCACCCGCAACATGCCCAGTAATGACTCCTTCTGCAATTCGTACAGAGTTATATGTATCTAAATATGATTGTCGACTCATTGTTATAAGATCCATTGTTCCTACTACTATTGGAACTATCTGGGTATCTTTCTTCCACATTGCTCTTGTTTCTGCTTGCAAATCCTGATATTTTATAACTTTGTGTCTCTCTGTACACAGGGCACTATAGTCACTGGATGTGGCAATTTCAATGATCTATTTTTGTCTTCTTTTATCATAATCTCTCTTTTGCTGTTACTTCATCCTATTTCATATCCTGTAACTTTTTTTTCCGCCTGTACTGAAATTGTTAGTTTGTATTTGTGATAGTGCATGATAGATCCTGGTATGTTCTAATACTGCACATTGCCTTTATCACATCTATCTTTCTCAGTATTTTTGTTGATCTATTCCCTTCTATAATCTTCTAACAGTGACACTTCTTGTCTTAATTGCTTTATAGTTTTCTCTTTTCGATACTTCCATGATGGTATTCAATTTCTGCCCTTCCTTCCCCTCACTATTATGTGTTCTTGCGGTAGAACTTTATCAGTTATTAATTTAGCTGCACAGTAATATATCCTGTTTACTTCTGTTATATCACATGCATCTGTATGGACAGTCCTACTTACTGTGTTCATTTGTTTTATCAGACTTCTGACTTTTGGGGTTTTATTGACCTTCTGCAGTCTATTTCTTTCATTGATCTTCATATATCTATCTTTGTCTATTAAATCAAGCAACTCTTCTCTTAGCTCATTTTCTTCCAAACTGAGGGCACATCCCTTGTTTTCCATTTCCTGTGATCATTCTATAGAATGTTCTATAGCATCTTCCTGTGGCACCTTCTCTTCAATTTCATCCTGTGCCATCCGTTGCTCTGTCATATGGGAACTTACTGGCCTATCACTCCTCAACACTCACTGCATCAGAGTTTCCACAGTTTCCTTTGCTGTCTAGTTTCAAGTGGAATGTATACTGGTTTCCTGTGGAAGGCTCCAAAATATCTTGATATGGCACCTGACCAATTGCTTCCTGTTTCACTGATTTCCCCTTAGTTTGGATATCCATTGTTCTATCCTGTTGTGGTGCTTTCTGCATTAGATTTTCTACACTGAATCCTTCACTTTGCAGGTGCTCCATAACTTCAATTTCTATTTCTTTAACTTCTCCATTAATCATCTCCTTTTCTACTTTTTCCCTTTTGTCTTCTTATTTTTCTGTATTGTAAGGTTTTCCATATCCGGATTCCTTTGCCTGTATTTCTCTTCAAATATGTTTGGTCCTACTCTTTTTGTATTGGTTTGTCTTGCTTTCTCCTTTGCATAAATATTATACCATATTAAATCTATTTTTCTTTCCCATGTCCATATTTCTTCTTCAGATGTCTCCTGATCTTCCTGCTTCTCCTTACATTGGAGACTCACTCCGTCATGCTGTGATGTAATCTGTATTAGACCTTCTACATTAAATCCTTCACTTCACAGGCATTCCATAACTTCAACTTCTATTTTTTTTTAACTTCTACTTTACTAATCTTCTTTTCTATGTTTCATCTTTGTGATATTATTTTTTATTGTGAAATTTTCCATATCTGGATGCCTTTGCCTGTATTTCTCTTCAAATATCTTTGGGGCTGCCTTCTTTATATTGATTAAATTGGCATTCTCCTTTGCATAAATATTGCTCCATTTCAAATCTCTTTTTCTTTCCAATGTCCTTATTTCTTTCTATGCTTTTCAAAAATATCTAGGTTTTATTGTTGACATTTTTGTACATCCTCAGATGCTTCTTTTTCCAAACAGATCAAAGTTTCTTGATCTATTTACTGTTTTTCAAAAATCTGTTGTATTAATGAACACAAATTCACATTTGAAGCTTCTGACAGTTTTTTCCTGTGGAAGTATTTTTCTTTTCTCTTATTTAGGTTCATAGGTTGGTACTAGGCTATCAGTCCTAGGGCCTATACAAGCCTAGCCATAACAATTCCCTGGCTATTTCTTCCCACACTATTTACTTCCCTAAACCCCTGTCTAAGCAGGGCAACTGACATGATCCCTGGGGTAAATTTCCTTTCTCCCATCCAATCGTCAAGGTTTCTTTTGAAGAGGGCCAAAGAGGCACTCTGCTTGACATGTATGAGCAATCTATTCCAGAGTCTGGGGAGTCTCTGGGTCAGGAACCTATCCCTCCAGCATGTTTTGTTTATTATGATGACAAGGTTTAGATCCCTGGAGCATGTGGCTCTGAGGGATTGGGATTTCTTTAAGTGCAGCATGTCCAACAGCTCTGGGTTTGACATGGCCTTGTATGTTAAGCAGAGATCGCCTCTGAGTAGACGATATGTGACAGAGTATAGCTGGAGTTTTTTAAGGCGATCAGCGTAGGGCATCTGGTTTAGGCCTGTGATTCTTTCAGTGAGGTATTTCTGCGGCCTTTCCAGTTGTTGCAGATGACTTGAGAGGTACATACCAAACGGGGCATTGTATTCTATAATGGGTCTAATGAGGGATGAGTACAGTGGGACAATGACCTCCTTTTTTTCTGGATGAAAAGCCCTTAGTGATGAGGTGTGCCACATAGAAGGATTTCCTGACTGTTGTGGTGATGTGGTTATCGAAGTTAAGACCACTGTCCACCTGTATCCCTAAGTCTCTTATCACACTTTCAGTGTTTAGTGTACTGCCACCTATATGGTAATTCATGGGTACATGTTTTTTCCCAAAAGGGATAACTATACATTTCTTGGCATTGAGCTTGAGCCCATGGCTCTGGCACCAAGCATTTGTTTCTGTAAGGCCCTTTTGTAGAGTATCCACATCATTTGGGGATTCAGTAATGGCTCCCAGTTTGCAGTCATCTGAGAACTTTGTTAGCTAGAGTCCCTTAGTGTTGGCCTGTACTTCAGAGACGTAGATGCCAAACAAGAGCAGTCCCAGGACTGAACCCTGAGGTACTCCACTTGTCACTTGTCTGGAGCTGGATTTGGAGTAGGCTACTTTTACAGTGTGGGTTCTATCAGTAAGCCAGTTAGCAACCCACTGGGTGACGTAGGGATTAATGCCCAGCTTAGTAAGTTTATCTATGATTCCAGAGTGGGGCTGGTGTCAAAGGCCTTGGCAAGGTCTAGATAGGCTGTGTGGACCACCTTACCCTTGTCCATGGCTCTGGAGACTGATTCAAAGAAGTCAATCAGGTTCAGGAGACAAGATCGTCCCTTCACAAACCCAAACTGGGTGGGGTCCAGTGTTTGAAGGTTGCCAATGTCTTTGTTTATAAGTTCCATGATAATATGCTCCATGGCCTTGCAGATAAGGCTCGTCAGACTGATGGGACGGGAGTTTCTGGGATCCAAGGTGGATCCCCCCTTGTGGAGTGGGATAAATGTAGCTCTGTGCCACTCAGTGGGCACGAAACCTGAGGTAAGGCTATGATTAAACATGACACTTAGGTGAGGTGCCAGTTCATATTGTAGTTCATGTAGTACACAGCCCAGGATGTCATCTGGTCCCATGGATGCTGTATTCTTAGCTTTGGAGAGTGCGTTTTTTACCTGTGTGGCCGTTATTACTGGAATTTGGCAATCTTCTGGTATTGAGATGGGTCATTTAGGGGGTGAGAGGGGGGTAAAGTTGGCACTAAATCAATCTGCCGGGATATTGGCAATATTCTTAGGATCAGTATATTTAATGCCATTTTGTTTTAGCTCATAGCAGATCTGAGCATTGCCATTTAGATTCTTGACATATTTATAGAATGCCTTGTAGGTGTCTTTGGAATCTTTGGCAATTTTATTTTCATAACTATGGAGGATTTTATGAGGGATCTCAGTTTCTTACTGAGGCTGGTAAAGGAGTTTTTTGCATCCTGGGATTTTCCTCTTTTCTGCAACAGTTTCTTCCTTTTGTTGTAAAGTTTGTTTATGGCAGGGGACCACCAGATTGGGTTCCTTTTTTTGGATGAGACCATCTTGGTTCTATTTGGGATGGCACAATTCATGCACGAGTGGATGTGCTCATACAGTGCCTTAGTGTAGGATTCAGCAGTTGAACTTTCAGTTCCCGTCTGCATGGGTGTCATGAAGTTTGTCACTTCTGACTTGAGTAGCATGAAGTTGGCTTTGGAGAAGTTTTTTATGGAGGTTTCCTTACTGGGTGGTGGGGGTGGGATGTGGATGTTAAGGGTGATTAGCTTATGGTCAGACCTGACTAACATGGGGGTGACCATAGGTGTGGAGCATCGATTTCCCATGTTGGTAATGAGCAGGTCTAAGATAATGGAGCCCCTGGTGGGACTATGGATTAGTTGATCAATGGCGTTGGAATTTATGAATTCCAAGAACCGTTGGGCAAAGTTGTTTGTACATGAGTAGTTTTCCTAGTTAATGGCAGGGTAGTTAAAATCACCCAGTATTAGGGTGTTTAGTTCTATCTTAATATTTTCCAGTATGTTTAGAAAGGTTTAGTGAGAATCTTGGGGTATGGTGGGGGATCTGTAGCAAGCTACAATTTGGATTGCAGTCTTACCTAGTGTTAGTTGCACATGGAGAATTTCAGACGCATTGTTTTGGGCAACTAGCCTGGTAGTGTGAATATCCTTGGTGAATATTGACACTCCACCTTTAGTGTTTCTGTCCTGGTTTGGTGGCCGAAAAGTGTGGTAAGAGTTGTAGCCTAGTATTGCAGGGGTGCTGTCTGGAACCTTGAACCAGGTCTCAGTTACTGCACAGATATCGATCTTCTCCATTTTTAGGAGTGCCTCAAGAGAGTGCATTTTGAGGTTTAGACTATGAGCATTGAGTAGCATTACCGTTATCTCTTAATCTTTTTGTATATCCTCTGTCTGGAAATTCTGGGCTTTTTGTATAATAGTAACACTACATAATTTCTTTCTTATTCTCAATAGTCCACATTATTGTCTTTATGGCTCTTGTTTGGCTTATCAGTTTTTGTTATTTTTGTGAACTGCTGCTTCCTTCTATAACAGGGGGGCCATCCTCCCTCTGGGCATGGCCTGGCTCCATTGTAGGAGTGTTTCCATATTTTGAGGATTCTACACTGTCATTTTTTCCAGTCCTGGCACCAGTGCACCTACCAGGATTGGGCACTTTTTTATCCTGGGTCTTGTGCACCCAGCTATCTTTTTTTGTTTTTGACTTACTTCTCTCCATGATATATGCTATACAAATACAGTCTATAGATCAGTTGGTTGGCCTTGGTGAGATTTTGTGAAAAACAGGATCCACCCTGTGAAGGTACTCGCCAAGACTTGAAGATGAATTCAATTTCAGCACTACTACTCTCCTTTGCTTGCTGACTTTTCATCTCTTCATTCAGACCCATTCAGATAGTCTTCTGTGTGACTGTTGTTATTCTCCTTAAGGAACTGAATCCATCCCTCCACTCTCTGTTTATTTCTTGAACCCCCCCCCACTTCATCATCATCTCTTTCCATTTTGAATTATAGCTTTCTGCTTATGTTATGTGCATGTGCCTTACCTGTGTAGCTCTAAAATATCCATTTAAATCAGATAATCCTAAATCACCTAATTCTTTTGGCAGGATCAATTTATTCGACTTGACCTTTGCCTCTTCCTCTCTCAGATAAAATACTTCAACTCTTTATTAATTACTGTTCACAACTTCTCCTATGCTTGATAAAAAAAATTGCCTGGCCTGTATATAAAACAAAGAGAGCATTTTCACTGCTTGTATCTTGCTATTCATATCCATAAACAAGAGCTTCCAGTTTCTCATTTTTTTATATTATATTTTGTTTAGTCTCTTCACACATTACTTTCTTCTGTCCTAGCTTCTAAACTTCCGCAGGAATATCGCCTATTCCTGGAGACTTTCCTGCAAATTGATTATAATTCACCATTTTTATCTCATTTCTTTCTATCTTAATTGTTGAGTCTCATCTACCTCTAACTTTGGCATCCTTAACTCTTCCATTAATATTTCCATTTGCACTTTTTCTTGAGTTCTACATTTCTCTCTTTCTGAAATATAGTGTCTCTGTTTATTTTTCTTTTTATAGGCTCCCTAAGTTTGGAAAGAACCCATTCTACTTTATTTTGACTAATTCCTTTTGCTAAGAGTTTTTGTGTTCTGGAATTATTATCAAAAACAGTGCTTAACAGCAGTCTTTCTAAATTCATGCATATTATCCAGATACTCCCTTATTTTCTCTTTAGCACTCTGAAGTTGCATTTCTTCTTGTTCTGTAAGATTTCCATTATTTTGCAATACTTTAACCTTTGTCAGTCCCTCTAAATAATTCTTGTTACTTCTTAACCATGTCTCTTTTTCTTTTATTTCTAAATAATTCTTGTTACTTCTTAACCATGTCTCTTTTTCTTTTATTTCTAAATAATTCTTGTTACTTCTTAACCATGTCTCTTTTTCTTTTATTTCTAGCCTATTTTTTAACTTCATCTTCATTTTATCTCACTCTCTAGCTATAACTTCTGAAGAAATTTCTATCTTCCCTAATAACTTTTGAATATTTTCCACTACCTAAATTCCTCTTTTTTTAATATGTAGATGGGGAAACACCCGTGTCTCATTTTTACATCATTACACTACATGTTTTTATTTTATTTTAATTATTTGTGCATGATCTGAAATAGTTATTGGATGTGTGACAAAGCTTTTAATTTACACTACATATTTCTTCATCACTGCAGTCCACCTTTACACCTCTCATATCTTACTTCTTTTGGCCTACACGTTAATCTATTAAATTAGTTTCCTCCCTTATTACAAATCTTTCAGTTACAATAGTTGGCATAATTTTATAATACCTGCACTGACCACTGCATAAATTATTTGAGAATATAATCGCCATACCAGGTGCATGACTTAAAATGAAGTGTTTATGGCTTGGATGTATGCCTCTAAATAAATATATTTGCAGACTGTATTTTCTGTTAATGTTTTTTACAAGGAGTAATCAGCCTGACAATGATTTCTGCTTAGCTATTGGTAAAGCAGTTTTGTGGAGATTAATGGTGGCCCTAAGCCCTCTTGCAAAATGTGTTAGTAAAGAATACAGTTCGCACGTATGATTCCAGTAATGTATAATGTGAACTTATGTTAGCTGTCATAGTGTTGTTGGGCTATAGTAACAGCAGCAGCAGCTTTAGACACAGGAATTATGGAAGACTAATCAAATTTATGTATACCTACAAACATTGCATTGCCAATAAGCTTTCAGTGATTATATCACACATCAAAACTAATTGAGCAATTACACAGATAACTAATACAATACAACAAAAGAGCTCACTTAGATATGCATTTTTGTCAGGGTTGCTCTATGGATAAGGAGCAGACACCTCCTGCACCATGCCAAAAACTTATTATGCTCAAGAAGCACCTATGTCCCATTGAAGCAGCATATTTTGGTTGAAAGAAGCACAGTGCTCACAAGACCAGGTCATCTTCCCTAACCAAAGGAAAAAAAAGGTGTCTCAGGTGATAATCTTTTAGGCAGACTATGTCTTCTGCAGGGACAGCTGTTAGTAGCTTTTTGGAAGGGATATCATGGAACTCAAAAAACCCCCAAAACGGCACAGTAAGCAATCACAGTACAAATAATAATATGATTAACTGAAGTAAAATATACTACCAAACTGGGTACTTATCCTTTTTTGGAAGTCTTCTAGAAATGACTAACAGACAGACAAGACAGACAGCAGAATATCAGAAGTTCAAGATTCAAAAGCGAGACTCCCAAAGCTCCAAAAAATTAAGGGTGATTCTGCAGGTAAAACAACAAACTACAAAGCTCACTGTTACACATTAAACCTTTTTGATCAGTTGAGCAAGTACCCTGCACCACCTGATGCAGGGAGATTCACACGCCACAGCCTGCCACACACACACACACACACACACACACACACACACACACACGCACACGCATGCGCACACACGCACGCACACACACACGTGCAAACAAATAATAATTCTGAGATTGTTGTACCTCAGAGAAGGTAGGAATTCTGTGAGTTGCAGAAGTTTTGAAGTAAATATATTTCCTCCTGATGGCATTGTCTCCTCTGAGTTTTGGGACTTGCATTAAGAGGTTTCACAAATTCAGTAGTAGCCTATAGACATAATGCTGACTGATAGGTTTGATATCACAAAAAAGAACTGGAAGTGACATTAGCTGTTTTCCCTTTTAGCTGTACATTTGACTGATGCTCTGATTAAGTGATGATTTCAGCTCTGCACCCTGGATGTGTAAAAGCTGAAGAAGTTAGGCTGAAATGGAGGACGTTTACCTGCAGCAAATATTCATGGCTAAACAGTAATACTGTAGCACTGATCCTTATGATGCACATCAGCTGTTCCTGCACTGAAGATGCTGCATTACCAAGTTAGGTATTCATGGTTATTAAATGTAAAAAAATAAATAAATTCTGATGCCTAAAACTGTTAGAAGAAACGAAAAAGTGGAAATTTTTGCCTGGCTTAAGTGCTCTAAATAGGACCACATGTAAGAGATAGTTCAAGGAGTAAGGGGCCAAGGGGTCTGCCCTTTATGCTGTCTTTACACATTTATCCAAATATGGAAATGCTTTGTATTGGGGGAAGGAAGTCAGATGTTAAGGGCTAGTGGACTTCTGCTGGCACAAAGGCATGAGAAAGCTGTCTGCCTTAGTTTTTCATTTTACAGGGTAACCAAATAAATAAACTCTGTCTTGTAGAGATGGACTAATTTTATGATGATCACAGGGAGCGAATTAAGACAGGAAACAACATCTTATTAAACTGACATTTTGGCTGAGGTGACCCATTACTTCATTTGCTTCTAGACAAAATATTCACTATTTTTTTCTTTCAGAAAAATAGGCATGCTGTGGCCAATCTGGTGACTCTGTTATCATCCTGGAAGGTTTGGCATTTCTCCCAGTGCATGGCAGAAACAGCTCATATTCAATGTCTATTAGGAGGATTCTGAAGGATCTAAATAATAGATCCTTGCCCTGCAATGCTTTCTGAGTACCTCTTTTCCAGTTGGAAGTTGCTTAAGTAACTGAAATAGCAACTAGTAACTGATGAAACCTGAGGCAACTGCTTATTTGGACAGGCAGACTGGAAAGTCAACATCAGTAACAGAAACCAAAAGGGGTTAGGGCTTGTACTTGTCAAGTGATCACCAATAAATGGAAGAATAATTTAATTTCCTGTACCTTATTTGGTTAGTTTTATATTGCCAGATGCAGCAGGCACAAGAAAGGGAGTGAGAATTCTTTTCTCCCCAAGAAGAAACCACCACAGACAAAGGTATACTTCCCTTACAACTGGAATATACTCTCCCCTTTACAGCTTCTGCTTCAAAAAAGAATCTTAATCATCTCCAAATGACTGATAATCACATCTGCAAATTTATTACCCTCTCGTCCAGAAGAGAACATCACGGCAACACCTATGCTGAAACCTAATGATTACCCATCACACAAAGAATCACTCTCTTTTTGGTGCATTGATTTTCAAACTTATCAACATGGAATCCTTCAACTTCTTCACCAGCAAACCCATGAAAATGTAGGTCCCATATAGCTTCAGATAATTTCTCTGCCCCACTTCCAATCTGTAAACCCCATGCACTAGTGTAAAACATATAGAGCATACCTCCTGCATCTTGGATCCTAAAGTCTGGGATTCTATATGCACACTAATAACAGAAACGTCTAAAACTTCTCCTTCTCACATTCAGAAAAAATCTGAAAAGCCACCTCTGCAAAAAAAGTGAAATGCAAGTGCTTCAACACAGACGTCACTTAAACCAAATACTCCAGACGCACCAATAACAGAGGCCACATGGTAAAAAGCAATACATTACACTTTCCTGCGCCATGGGTACCTTAAATGTGCACGTGGTCAAAAGTCATGTTCTATTTTTTCTATTTCATTTCACTACTACTGTAGCTGATTTCTGATACAATATAATGTACCATCTTTAAACAATGTAAAATAGCTTTGTTCTCAAATTTTAATAAAATTATTATTTTTTTCCCTCTCTTTGTACCTTTGATATATGTAGAATACACAAGGAAAGAACCTGAAAATTGTCCACTTGGATCAATGCTCTATTCTGGTTGACAAATTCATAAGTAAACAGAATTTACTTGCCATCTTCCAGACAGGATTCCCTCCAGTGCCTTTGGGGTAAGTATCTAAATTATTCTCCTTCCTTTCTTTGGTAATTTAGCAGACCAGCTGATAAGTACCAGCCCCATAATACGTGAGCACATATACAGTGAGTGAAATGTCAGTTGCTACTTATGCTAAGAGCTGAAAAATTTCAGTAAGATCATCTCTTTAAATTGCCGTCCTGGAAATATTCAAAGCTGTCAACAAATACAGCTGGGAAATACTTGAGAGAATAAAACAGGAACATCATGTTTGGCCTTTAGCATATCATTTTAGAATAAGATGGGTTTTAATCTGACATCATCATGATACTATATTTAAAGAAATGGAAGTTATGTACTTAACATAATGATAAATCTAAAAGAAGAATACCTATCTTTGATAATCTTTAGTTGCTTCAGGCATTAGAACTGCTTGGCAGATAAAACTTTCAGTCTTTTTAGAGCTCTCATTTTCCTGTAATGCATCAATCAGCTGTCGATCTCCAGTTCATCAGTTAAAAAACTTCACAGAGGAAACATGCAAAAGGCTTGGAGAGAAGAAGGGAAAGTTTCAACAAATGGGTTACACTGAAGATGCCAGACAGAGGAAGGATATGTTCATGAAGATGAACATTCTTTATCTTTTGCAGATCTGTTGTTAAATACATACATTTTGTATCAAATGAGAAGAGGTCCTTCTTTGATAACTTTTAGGACAAAGTCTGTAGTTAATCCTCCTGGGTTGTTATCACCATGGAAACATAGCATGGATGACAGTAGCTCTGAAAGAATACCTAGACCTGGAAATAATGCCCAACTTATAATGCCTCACAAAAATATTCAATGAAGACCAAGCTGCAGCTGTATAAATGTCATCTACAGTTGCATTATGGAAAAAGGCCCTAGCAGTAGCTATAAGACTAGTGGAATAAGCAGTGGGGGTGTCACAGTGAAGGTTTTCACATTTATTGTGATAAAATTCAATGCAGTTTAGCTAAACATCTGAAAAGAAAGAGCTTAAAAAACTTCTTACCTCTTGTTGATGTAGTAAAGGACAAAAATAACCACTCATCTTGATAGATACATTGGTTCTTGTCATGTAGAATCTAATTTTGTCTGTTTACATTCATACAGCAATACAGTTATTCACCTAAATTACAGTATTGAAGAAAAAAGGAAGATTTAGTGACTAGTCAAACATGGCTATATTCCAGCTTTTGGAATAAAAGACTACCTCCCCTTGTGGAACATTAGGCAAAAAGTTTGACAGAAAGAGTTTGTAACTTAAGACATTCTCTTGACTGAGGTGACAATTACCAAACCATCATGAGACTTCTTTAGTGCCTTCATGGGCAAATTTACTTCAGTTTGTAGAAGACATATGCAAAGTTCCCAAATATCTCCTGCAAATGAACCCATATCTGAGGGTTGGCCCATTTACCTCCAATGTTTTTCAGCACCTACACAGCTGCATAAAAAAGTTAGTAACCATCCTCACTAAATATAACAATAAATTCAAGAGTAAACCTTCCTTGTTGAACTCTTATATTAATAAACTGAGTAACAAATGAACTAAAATAATAAAAAGTTGTGACAAATCCCCATCCCATTATCTCAGGACCACATGTAATCATGCCAGCAAGGAACTTGAGTAATATTAGAAAATGTAAAGCAGAGTATGAGCTTAAGGTTGCTACAGATATCAAACAAAACTACAAATCATTCTTCAGTTATGTCAGGAAATTAAGCAATAATGTCTAACAATGCACTGCACTCATTTACAATGGTATTACATATCCCAGTCCCAAGGATATAGCCAATACATTAGCAGACAAATCCAGTTTAACTTTATACCACTTACACACATTGTTGGCCTCAGTATCCGTAAATATTTAGCCTTCCCTGAAATCACCTTGGAACAAGTCTAAGAACCCTTGTCTAAGCATACAAATAATACCTCTAAGAGACCAGACAACATACCAGGCTGCAGTCCCATTACTGGTAAGTATGCCCTTTCTGTGTCTCTGCTTAAACCATTCAGACTCAACCTATCCAGATGGTTTGTGCCTGATAGGCCTTTAGTGCCTTTTTTAGACAAGGTTCAAATGGCAAATTCACCACTGTAACAGGAACAGGCAAGCAAAAACTGAGGTTAATACTACTCAATGCTAGAAGTCTAAATCTCAAAATGCACTCACTCGAGTCACTCCTTAAAATGGAGAACATTGATATCTGTGCAGTGACTGAGACCTGGTTCAAGACTCCAGAGAGCACCCCTGCACTACCAGGCTATAACTCAAACCACACTTTTCAGCCATGTAACCTGGACCAGAACACCAAAGGCGGAGGTGTGACTATATTCATTAAGGATAGCCACACCTCCAGGCTAGTTGCTCAGCATAATGCAGCCGAGGTTATCCAAGTACAACTAACTCTGGGCAAAACTGCAATCCAAATTGTAGCTTGCTACAGATCTCCCACCATGCCCCAAGATTCCCACTGCTCTTTTCTTGATGTGCTGGAAAATATTAGGCTTCAACCAAACACCCTAATAATGGGCGATTTCAACTACCCCATCATTAACTGGGAAAACTACTCATGTACCAACTCCTTCACACAACGCTTTCTGGAATTCATAAACTCCAGTGCCCTGAATCAACTTATCCACACCCCCACCAGGGGCAGCAATATCCTAGACCTAGTCATTACCAACATGAGTGACCGGTGTTCCACACCTGAAGTCAACTCCTCGTTGGTCCAATCCAGCCATAAGTTTATCATCCTTGATATCCACATCCCGCCTCCACCCCCCATTAAGGAAACCATGGTAAAAAATTTCTCCAAAGCCAAATTCATGCTTCTTAAGACAGAAGTGGTGAACTTCATGACACACATGTAGATGGACAATACAGTTACGACTGCTGAATCCTACACAAATTCACTCTATAAGCACTTACATGAGTGCATGGATTGTGCTATCCCAAACAGAACCAAGATGCTATCCTCCAAGAAAAGGAAGCCAATCTGGTGGTCCCCTGCCATAAACAAACTGTACAACAGAAGGAAGAAATTGTTGCAAAAGAGAGTAAAATCCCATGAGTGGAGGAGCTCAATGGTCAGCCTAAGTAAGAAGCTGAGATCCCTTATAAGATCCTCCAAAGCTATCTACGAAAACAAAATCACCACTGATTCTAAGGACAACCACAAAGCATTCTATAGCTATGTCAAGAATCTCAGTGGCAACACCCAGATCTGCTCTGAATTACAGTACAACGGCATGAAAATTACAGAACCAACTGATATTGCCAACATCCTGGCAGATAGGTTCAGTGCTAACTTTACCCCCCCCCCCCATCCCCTAAAGGCCGCATATCTATACAGGAAGAATGCAGAGTCCCTGTAATCACAAATATGCAGGTAAATGCTGCACTCTCTAAAGCCAAAACCACAGCATCCATTGGACTGGACAACATCCCAGGCTGCATTTTACACAAACTTCAGAATGAGCTGGCTCCCCACCTAAGCACCATGTTCAATCATAGCCTCACATCAGGCTTTGTGCCCACTGAATGGCATACAGCAACAGTTATCCCACTACACAAAAGGGGAGCCACCACTGACTCCGGGAACTATCGCCCTATTAGCTTGACAAGCCTGGTCTGCAAGGCCATGGAACGTATCATCATGGAACTCATAAACAAAGAAATTGGTAACCTCCAAACTCTGGATCCCACCAAGTTCGGGTTTGTGAAAGGCAGATCATGCCTCCTGAACCTGATCGACTTCTTTGAGGCAGTCACCAAAGCCATAGATGAGGGTAAGGTGGTTCAAACAACCTATCTTGATCTCGTCAAGGCTTTTGACACCATCCCCCATTCTGGAATTATAGCTAAACTTACTAAACTAGGTATAAATCCCTATGTCACAAGATGGGTTGCCAACTGGCTCACTGACAGAACCCACACTGTAAAAGTTGCACACTCCAAATCTGACCTCAAACCAGTGACAAGTGGAGTACCACAGGGTTCAGTCTGGGACCTCTCCTGTTTGGTATCTACTTCTCTGAAGTACAGGCTAACACAGAAGGCCTCTGGCTAATGAAGTGTGCAGATGACTGCAAACTAGGAACCATAGTCGTGTCTCCAAATGATGTGGAAATCCTGCAGAAGGGCCTCACTGAGACAGATGCCTGGTGTCACAGCCATGGCCTCAAGCTCAATGCCAAAAAGTGCATTGTCATCCCCTTTGGTAAAAACTCTGTACCCATGAACTACTGCATAGATAGCAGTCTACTTAACACCAAATGTGTGATAAGAGGCCTTGGGACCCAGGTGGACAGTAGTCAGTCCTTTGATAGTCACATCGTCACAGTAGTCAGGAAGTCCTTCTACATGGCACACCTCATTATAAAAGGATTCTCATCCAGGAAAAAAGAGGTCATTGTTCCCCTCTACTCAACACTCATTAGACCCATTATAGAGTACAATGCCCCTTTTGGAATGTACCTCACAAGACATTTGCAGCAGCTGGAAAGGCCACAGAAGTACCTCACAAAGAGGATTATTGGCCTCAAACAGATGCCCTACACTGACCGTCTCAAAAAACTCCAGCTTTACTCCGTAGCGTATCGCCTACTCCGAGGTGATCTCTGCCTAACATATAAAGCTATGTCAAACCCAGAGTTGTTGGACATGCTACACCTTAAGAAATCCCAGTCCCTCCAAGTTACATGCTCTAGGGACCTAAACCTTGTCACCACAATAAACAGGACATGCTGGAAGGATAGATTCCTGTCCCAGAGACTTCTCATTCTCTGGAACAGGCTACCCATCTATGTCAAGCAAAGTTCTTCATTAGCACTCTTCAAGAAAAACTTGATGAGTGGATGGGAAATAGGAAATACACCCCGGGGATCACTTCTGTGTCTCTGCTCGACAGTGGCACAGGAAAATAACTTTCTTGGGTGGCGTAAGCCAGGTAACCTTGTTGGCTAGGCTTACGTAGGCCCTCGGGCCAATAGCCTAGTACCTACCTATGAACCTATGAACCTATACATGGAGAGCAGCCACTATGACTTCCCTACTCAAGAGTGGCCCCTCTGTAGACCCTAGTAATTACAGACCTATCAGCCTCACCAGCCCTGTATGCAAAGCCATGGAATGTGTCATAGCACAACTCATTTTGGCAGACATAGGTAACTTAATTTGAAATACATCATAAACAGTTTGGTTCTGTAAAGGGCAAATCCTGTCTCCTGAATCGAGTAAGCTTTTTTGAAAAGTTTACAGAGGCTGTGGGCAGTGGATAACCAGTGATGTTACTTATCTTGATGTGGCCAAGGCTTTTGACACTACCCCTCATGCTGGCTATTATTAAATAATTACACAAACTTATTGTACACCTGTATGGATTATAAATTGTCTATTCAACAGATTTCAAGTTGTGAAAGTTACTGGTACCTTCTCTGAATATAAACTTGTAACTGGGACCTCTTCTGTTTGACATTTATTTTTCAGGCAACCAATCCAATATCCTAAAAGTCTGGTGGAACAAATCTGCTGATGACTAAAAGCTGGGCACTGTTATCTGCTCATCCTATGGTACAAAATAGCTCCTGCAAGGGCTGGAATATAGATATATGTGGTATACTGAAAATGGTCTCAATCCAAATGCAAAAAGTGAAACAGTAGCATTTGTCAAAAAAGTTGTTTCCATCTCATATGTTATAAATAATACTTTTCTTCAGAGATATGCTGTCGCAAGATACCTGGATACTTATGTGGATAACTCTCTCTCATTTGACCATTGCACTTCCACCATAGTCAGGAAATCCTTCCATCTGGCCCATTTAATTTCCAAAGGAATAACTTCAAGATCCAAAGAAATCATCTTACACTACTGTATTCTTCCCTTATCAGACCTACAAATGAATATAATGCCCCCTTTGGTATATGTAAATCCAAGCATAGCACTCAGTTGGAAAGGCCATAAAGATACATAACCAAGAAAATTAAAAGCCTTGAATCCTTCAATTATCCCAATACATTAGCACAGCTCTCATTATATTCAATAACCTACATATGCTCCAAGGTGATCTTTTTCATATATTTTGAACCATGAAAAACCCAATCCTCTTTGATGTCCTGTTTCTTTACAAAACCAGTAGATCCACAAACACCCACACTATGGACTTAAACCTAGATCAACAAATAAATAAGACTCACTAGAGAGATAGGTTTCTAATTTAATGTATTCCCAGTCCCAGACAATGGAGTAAGTTATCACTACAGATCAAAGTTATTGCTCTGACTACCTTTATGGCTAGTCTTGATGAATGGATAGCTAGACACAAATTTACACCAGGGTTATCAGGTATAGCTCTGCTTGATTTGGGAGATCAGTACTATTAAGTGCTTGAAAAGTGAGGCATTAACTTTTAAATGTGTCTACTTAAAGGTATAAATGGAATAAAGTGACAAAACGGAGAAGCGGAACACAGCAGAGAGTAGCCAAATGTCCTTGTGATAAAATATTCAACGCAAAACGTTAAAGCAACTCAGTTCATATGAAAGATGAGTACTCCGAGAACAGTTAAAAGCTTTATTGGTAGCAATGAGTGAGCGCTTTCACCTATTACAGGCTTCTTCAGACTCAAGACAAGTTATACTAAACAATCAATTAGTATATATACCCTAAAAACAAGCGGGAAAAGCAATCATGAACTTCAATTAATTCTAACTTAACTGTCAGTAATTTAATGTGATGTTTAAATACAATAAATAACACATCATGATAATATAAAAAATATAAAAAGTAATGTACAGAATATAAAGCTCTACAAAGAGCTAGTTAGAATTGTTCTATCTAAATATGCAAAAATATATAAAAAATACTTGTATGCTAAACAACCACAGGAAGAGTGGAGAATAAACAACTCCACCACCTTAATAGAATATAGCATATGTAAAAATATAATGATGTAACATTTAATATATACACAATATATTACATATAGATATTTGTGTATAGACTATTATGTATAAACTTTTAGTCTCCTCATTTTTAAAAATGGTTTAACTGATAGCTTCACATTCAAACCAGGGGGATTATCAGATCTAAATCTCATGATCCAGAAGTTCTCTCTTCCCTCTGTATGCGTCCTTATATCCCCTCCCCTACTACTAACATTGACTGTCTCTAGGATCCTAAAACTAAAGACATGTAAGGGGCCACACTCAAGTACATGTCTAGCTAGAGCATTGCTTTTGTGTGCCATCCTAATGCTATAGAGATGTGCCAATAGCTACGCCAATCTGTTTATGGCAGAGTGGGAATATGAATACATGTTTTGTTTACCAACTTTTGTTGAACATGTTTCATTTTACAGGCGTTTTGTAGATGATTTATTTCTCTTGTGGAAAGGTGACCATCAAGAATTATTGAGTTTTATTCATACCATCAATACATCTACTACATATTTGAGTTTTAGTCACGAAATATCAACTACGAAGATACCTTTCTTAGATATTTTTGTTGAAAAATTGCCTGGTGGGATGATCAACACAGGAGTATATAGGAAACCCTGTCATATGAACACTTTGCTACACCGTTTAAGTATGCATCCCCCTTATGTTTTTCGTAACATCATTAAGGGACAGGCTACTAGAGCCTCTAGGTATAATCCTAGTGACTCTGGTTTTGATCAGGACATGAGTGCTTTGCAACAGAGATTACTGCATCGTGGCTATACAATACATGACATACATAAAGGCACTGATGCCATGTCAGATCTTAGATTAGGTACTGCTGCTCCATACTTTTCAGAGCAATTTATTAATCAATCAGCACAAACAAAACAAACTGTACTACATAAGACGCCTTTCTCTATCTTTTATACTACTGATGTCCATGATATTCAGGATGTAGTCAGAGACCATTGGAAGGTCCTTATGGCAGATCCCCATATTAAAAACACTTTGGGTGACACCCCAATATTTAGGTACAGGAACAAGAAAAATCTTAAAAGATTGTTATGCGACAGGACACCCACAGATTCATCATCTTCTGTACCATCTTGTGGGACACACAGTTGTGGACATTGCAATTTTTGTAATTATATCAATACCAATTCCATTTTCATGCATCCAGTTACTAATCGTTCATATTTTTTAAAGGCATATGGGAATTGTATGTCCAGTCACATTATCTATCTTGCCTCTTGTTCCATCTGTTGTTCCTTTTATGTTGGCAAGACTAACAGGACCTTTAGGGACCGTATAAGAGAACATCTCTACAGCAGAAAGCATTTTGTCATCCTAATCACACTTCTGCACTCTCTCTCTCTCTCTCTCTTTTACAGAAGGACCAAACAAGGATGATCCATAATGGGAACATTTGCAAAGGACACCTTAAAGTTGCTCACAAATCACATAGGGGAATCCAGGCCTGATGTCTCATTGTATTTCCTGTTTCCATAACTTGAGCTGCTCCATTGGCTGTGTTATGCATGAGCCACATGAAGAGGTTGGTAATATTTATCAATGTACTCAGAGAAGATTCCAACTGTTTCCTAGAGTCCAATGTAGGTGTTCTTCTCAGAGTGGAAAGTGCTTGTTGCAGTAAGTCCCTCTAGAATATATTCATATAAGTCATGTAGTTCAAGGCCCTAAGTGTAAAAGCCCTTGAAGCATACACCTGCTTCCCTAATCTGTCCATAGCCATAGATTCCTTACTGGATGAATGGACAGTAGCTATATCCTCATTCAGCTCTTTCTTAGTAGCCTCTGCCACAATAATGGAATCAACCAACAGACCCTTATCCTATTGCTGTCTGCCTTTGTGGTGCCTAAGTATTTCCTCCAGTTTCTGAGGCACCAATTCATGTGTTGGGCTCCAGCAATGACTTTGTAATGGCCAGATCAGATCAATTAAATGGTCCACTGGAGGGAGCCACCCAAAAAGTAGACGGAGTTGAGTCATAGGCCTCAAAAAGAACCTTCTCATCTTGAAAGGTTAGGCTGGTGGGCCAGGATCTCCTCTGCCACATTAACTCAAGGATCTCGCTGAAATTCCCCACCTAGTCCATTATTTCTCTCCACCACTAAACTCCTGACTAACTCTGAGTACTAGCTAACCAAACATAAAAAAATATATATATATATATATATATATATTGTAAATATCTTAATTGTACTATGTAACCAAAGAAGTTATGCCTGCTCTCTAATATAAAATGTAATTGTAAATGGTGTCTTCTTTACAATGGTTGTATCTGTAACTAAACTATGTAATGCGGAGCTTTTCTCCCTGGGCCTCCACTAAAAACGGGTTCCCTGAGCCCAGTGGACCTCCCCGGTCATCAAACTGAAAATAAATAAATAAATAATAAATTGACATCTTCCATAGGGGATTGGAGGATCCCTTTGGTATCTGAAGTGATCGAATCCAATGAGGAGTCAATATGCCTTCTTTTACATGTCTTTTTTCTTGGAACTTCAGAGGGAAGCTGTACATTTACCACTTCTGCAGGTCACAGGGAGGCTGTACATTTAACACTACTACAGGTCAGTGGGAGGCTGTACATTTTCCATTACTGCATGTGAGAGGGAGGCTGTACATTTTCCATTACTGCAGGTCACAGGGAGGCTGTACGTTTACCACTACTGCAGGTCAGAGGGAGGGCATACATTTACCACTACTAAAGGTCAGAGGGAGGCTGCACATTTACCACTACTGCATGTCAGAGGGAGGGTGTACATTTACCACTACTACAGGTCAGAGGGAGGCTGTACATTTACCACTACTGCATGTGAGAGGGAGGCTGTACATTTTCCATTACTGCAAGTCAGAGGGAGGCTGTATGTTTACCACTACTGCAGGTCAGAGGGAGGCTGTATGTTTACCACCACTGCCGATCAGAGGGAGGCTGTACATTTACCACTCATGCAGGTCAGAAGGAGACTGCATGTTTACCACTGCTGCAGGTCAGAGGGAGGCTGTACATTTGCCACTCATGCAGGTCAGAGGGAGGCTGTACATGTATCACTACTGCAGGTCAGTGGGAGGGTGTACATTTACCACTACTGCATGTCAGAGGGAGGCTGTACATTTACCACTATTGCAGGTCAGAGGGAGGCTGTATGTTTACCACTACTGCCGGTCAGTGGGAGGCTGTACATTTACCACTCATGCAGGTCAGAAGGAGACTGCATGTTTACCACTAATGCAGGTCAGAGGGAAGCTGTACATTTACCACTCATGCAGGTCAGAGGGAGACTGTACATTTGCCACTCATGCAGGTCACAGGGAGGCTGTACATGTATCACTACTGCAGGTCAGAGGGAGGGTGTACATTTACCACTACTGCATGTCAGAGGGAGGCTGTACATTTACCACTATTGCAGGTCAGAGGGAGGCTGTATGTTTACCACTGCTGCCGGTCAGAGGTAGGCTGTACATTTACCACTCATGCAGGTCAGAAGGAGACTGCACGTTTACCACTAATGCAGGTCAGAGGGAAGATGTACATTTACCACTCATGCAGGTCAGAGGGAGACTGTACATTTGCCACTCATGCAGGTCAGAGGGAGGCTGTACATGTATCACTACTACAGGTCAGAGGGAGGCTGTAGATGTATCACTACTGTAGGTCAGAGGGAGGCTGTATGTTTACCACTACTGCAGGTCAGAGGGAGGCTGTAGGTTTACCACTCTGCAGGTCAGAGGGAGGCTGTACATTTACCACTACTGCAAATCAGAGGGAGGCTGTATGTTTATGTCAAAGGAAAAACTTCAAAGCCCAAACATGTAAGGTTCAGCTAAGGTATATTTATTTACTTGCCGCAAGGAGACAAAAACATGCAAATACAAGAATTTGTCTAACTACTAACAAGAAGTATGCTCATTCTTATACTACTTTACAAGACATGGCCTTCTATGGCTGACATAATCAAACACAACTTTCAGTATTGTTCTACAGCAGATGTTACTCAGATTTTCTGCTGACATGACTAGATTTGTGAGAAACGTTTGAGAAAAACAACTTGGCCTTGGCGGGCTCTACTTCATTTACAAGCTTGTCTTGTACAGTGTTACATTTCAAGGTACTCTTCTAATTCAGATACAAGCAAATGCTGATTGCAGTTCATATTTTCAAACAGGCTTTGTCCTAATTATCTATAGCTTCTATAGCTGTGTATTTTCTCACAGCACAAAACGGAACCTCTTGTCTAAGCTTCATACAAGTAATATTGTTCTATTCATTATTTTCCTGACATAAGCAGGAATCATCTGCTTCTCAGTAAATTTCCAAGGCACAGGCAAGATTTTAGCTAACAACACAAGGTCAGAAAATCATCTGCAGTTTGTACAGATTTATGCAGTATGAAATAGAATAAATGTGTTAACCCTTTTCAAGCTCTAAATGCACTAAGCATATTACTAATACACACATTAATACATATTTTTCTGACATTTCCCCCTTTTAATACTTTTATTCTACTTTCAAAATAAGCATAAACCGTTTGTTTTCTTCTCCTAGCCTCTTCCACTTAGGATTTGCAGTTAAGAGAGTCATTCAGTTTAAACTTATGAAAGCATTTTCCATCTTTCAATAGTTCTTCAAACTCAGTACTTTGATATAAGGTTTCAGAAACTGACATGTCTATAAGGTCTTTAATCAGTCTTTTCATGCAGGGGATGCCACAACAAACACATACTCCCAGTAGGAGCATTCCTACACAAATGGCAATCAGGATGTTCATTAGGATGGTACCCCACCCCCAAACCATTTCTGGAAAAAGTCCATCAGTGGGTTTGGGCCTGGTTTGGTCATGGCCGACACTTGCTGAATTACCTCAAGATGATTGTCTATCTCGTGTTTATGGTCAGGAATATACGAACAGCATTCTTCTTGGATTAAAGCACAAGTACCACCTCTCGCCGCTAGGGTGAAGTCGAGAGCAATGCAGTTCTGAAGCACTACAGGTCTCATAGCATTCAGTTCATCAGTCACCAATTCGAGAGTGGAAAAAGTTGCATTACTCATTACTTCAAGAAGGTTCGACAGTTTTCTCAGCTCCCAGATCGATTTCACCGCTCCATATGCCGGTAATATGCCTGCCCACGATATATCACTATCACTCAAATCCATATGTGTCAGTCCTTTGCCTATGGAATGATGGTCTTTCCAACACGCATCGATTTGTCCTACTGGATTTACAGGTTTCTTGATGATCTCTCGGACATTTCGAATTTTTCCTCGAGGCAAAACTGCAGCGTGTCGTATGGCCTGAACCAGGTAACCCATAAAACAACTGCCGGACCAATTCTCAGGTAACCATTCGTATGCCTTTCTGCCACACACAAAGTAACAATCCTCTACTTTAGTAGTAACTTTGCTATGAATATACACTCGCCCTGCATGAAACATTTTTTTATCTATCATAGACAGTTGTTTATAAAGAACAGAATTATGTTTTACTTCATCAAGTGTTTTATGCATCAATCCAAGAAATGAATCATAGTTTGTATTACAATAAAGATCTACATTGTTACCTTTAGTGTAACATTTATAAGGAACAGTCACATTGCAATTGCTCCAACCCACCTGAACAGTATCATTTTTATAAAAACACACATTTCCCTTTTGTGGAACAGACAAGTGCAATGCTATTTTATCTTGTGATGTAATGGTTGAGGTATCGTAAATCAAGTTCTCCCAGGTCTCATTGACCCATAGGGGGACTGTAGTCATTAATAACCCCCCGTATGCTGTCGGCAAAGATGTGCAAATCCAGCAATTCGAAACATTGAAAGTCTCAGCATACACATATTTAATTGCCTGGTAAGTGTTAAAGTTTGAATGCCAGTTGATAAGTAATGCTTCACGTTTATTCAGTTCAGTCTGTCTGGCTGGGAAAAGGAAAGGCCACAACAAAAAGATTATTGTCACTAGTACAGTTAACAGGATGATTATGCAATACTTCTGAGGAAAAGGTTGTTCTGCATTCCTGTTTCTTCTGGGCTCTATCATTTTTACTCTTGGCATTTGACAAGATTTTTGTCCAGTTCAAAGTTCTTGACTAATTTACAGTGTGTCAGGTGGATCCAGGAGGCGCGCTCTGCTATCTTGACTGCTGTGGGTGTCGACAGAAGCACCTGATATGGACCTTCCCACTTTGGTGATGCCCAATTCTTTCTCTTTACTGTCTTCACCCAAACCTAAACTCCAGGGGACACTGCCACTTCTGATGGTCTGGTTCGTTCTTTATCTGAAACAGAATTTGACTGCAACAACTGTTTAGAATTTAACAAATTTCGCATGTACTCAGCTAGTGTACTGTCAGCTTTCTGGTCTGCGGGCATGAGAGATTTCCACTGAGGTATATAATAAGCCCTTCCAAATAATTTTTCAAAAGGAGTCAGTCCTTTTGCATTCGGAACAGTTCTCATGCTCAACAATGCCAGGGGCAGACAGTACACCCAATTTCTCTGCGTTTCTACTATTAACTTCCTTAGCTTATTCTTTAAAATCCCATTATGCCTCTCTACTAGCCCTGCAGATTGAGGGTGATACGCACAATGATTTTTTAGAGAAATACCAAAATGTCTACTTAACTGTTGTATGGTCTGATTTACGAAGTGTGTGCCATTGTCACTGTAGATCCTTTCCGGAATGCCGAATCTAGGGATGATTTCTTTAACAAGGACTTTGGCCATAGTTGTTGCATCTGGATTTTTAGTCAGAAAGGCTTCCACCCATCTGGAAAACATATCTACAATGACAAGACAATACTTCTTATTTTCACATTTATTCAACTCTATGAAATCCATACAGATAGTATGAAATGGATACGGTGGTGTAGGGAAACTCCCTTGCTTGGGCTTTAATGCCCCTTGTGCATGATGTTTATTACAAACGTGGCATAACGAACAAAATTATTTAGAGTAGTTTGTAAATCCGTACGTCGTGAACACTTGGTTCACCAGCTGTACCATCCCCTCTGTTGAGACACGGCACTGCCCATGGCTCAACAAAGCTGCATATCTAAACAAATTAGATGGCAATACAGGTTTTCCTTCTTTAGAGATGTACAGCCCCTTTTCGAGAATTGCTCCTCGTTTTACCCATCTTTGTTTTTCAACTTGCGTAGTAAGTGTCTGCATTGTCTTTAACATTTCTAAGTCTAAAATCTCAGAGGGTTGTAATTCCTCATTCAAAAGAAATACTTCTGAAGCTGCTTGCTTTGCAGCTGTATCAGCTCTCGCATTACCTTTTGAAATCCTGTCCTGTTCATAGGTTCAAAGGTTTATACTAGGCTATCTGCCCTAAGGCATTTATAAGCCTAGCCCAAATTTTTGTGGCTTACGCCACCCCTTATATGAAAAAATACTGTGCCCATTAGTTTGTTGTGCCTCTGTCCAGCAGTGACACAGTGATGATTCCCGGGATAAACCTACGATCTCCCATCCACAGGTCAAGATTTCTCTTGAACAGAGCCAGCGAGGTGCTCTGCCTCACATGGATCGGGATTTTATTCCACAGCATAGGGAGTCTCTGAGTGATAAATCTATCCCTCCAGCACGTCCTATTTATATCTGTGCTAAGGTTTAAGTCGCTTGCTCTAGTGGTTTTGGTGGATTTGGATTTTTTGAGGTGGAGCATGTCCATTAATTCCGGGTTGGACATGGCCTTGTATGTCAGGCACATGTCACCTCTGAGCAGACAGTATGCAACTGAATAGAGCTGGAGTTTCTTCAATCTGGCAGCATATGACAGATTTTGGAGTCCCTTTATCCTTTTGGTGAGGAACTTTTGGGGTCTCTCCAATTGCTGCAGATGTCGGGTGAGATACATCCCGAATGGGGCATTGTACTCGATCATTGGTCTGATAAGTGAAAAGTACAGGGGAACAATGACCTCATTAGATCTGGATGTGAATCCCTTCATGATCAGGTGGGAAATGTAGAAGGTCTTTCTAACCACTTTAGCAACATGAGTGCCAAAAGAAACCATTCTACCTTGCTTCCAACCATTCTACCTTGTTCTATACTGTTGCTTAGTATGAGCTGTGCATTTACAAACAGCTACTTTCTGAGGTAACTGAATAGATTCTAAAAGATCTAAAATAAACTGTGCATGATTGATTGGTTTGCCAGTAGATGTTATCATTCCTTGATTTTTCCACTGTTGCGCAAAAACATGTACAGTAGAAAAAGCATACTGGCTGTCAGTAAAAATGTTCACACATTTACCCTTGCTAAGGTACATGCCCATGTCAAGGCAATCAATTCTGCTGCCTGTGCAGATAAATTGTGTGGTAAAGATTTTGCTTCTATAATGTCAGTATCAGAAACTACTGCATATCCTGCTAGGTTCTGTCCTGCAGGACCCCTTTTGCATGAGCCATCCACGTAGTATGTCACCTCCGCATCATCCAAGGGAACATCCATAAGGTCTTTTCTAGGCAGTGTCTTTTGCTCAATCACCTGCAGGCAGCTATGTGGTGTGCCATCTGCAGGGGTTGGGAGCAAGGTAGAATGGTTCAAAGTCGTACATCGTTCAATTGTCATATGAGGTTGGCTCAACAATATAGTCATACAGGAAAGATGCCTAGCAGGGGAAAGATATGCTACCTTCTCTTGCAGTAAAATAATTGTGACTGCATGTGGCACTCTCAATGTGAGAGGGTGGAACAAAACTACTGAGGCCAAAGCCTGTACTGCCATTGCAGCTACAACTACTGCTTGTACACAGTGAGGTAAAGACCGTGCCACTGGGTCCAGTTGTGATGAATAATAAGCAATGGGGCGTTGCTTGTCCCCATGCTGCTGTGTTAACACTGATGTCATATAACCTTGCTTACAATCTACAGTTTGGAAAAAATGTTTATGATAGTTTGGTAATCCCAAAACTAATGAGGACGCTATTAACTGTTTCAGTTTGCAGAAAGGAGATTCTGCTTCTGGTGTCCATTGTAACAAATCCTGTGCTGCCATAGGCTTTTTATAAATCAGGTTAGTCAACGGTGCAGATTCCAAAGCATACTTTGGAATCCAACTCCGACAAAAATTAGTCGTACCCAGGAAGGACATCATTTCCTTCTTGGTAGTGGGTTTTGGTGCTTGCAAAATCGCTACTTTTCTGTCCTCATCTAATGTCCTACCCTCCTTGGATATTACATATCCTAGGTATTTAACTTGTTTTTTCCAAAGCTGCAGTTTATTTTTGTTTATTTTATGTCATTCAGTGGCTAAAAATTGTAATAGTGCTATGGTATCTTCTTTACAATCTTGCTGGGTGGGGGACGCCAGCAGGATATCATCAACATAAAAGCAAAATCTGGCTACCTCTTGGTGGGGTAAATCCCGCCAAGTTGCTTGCCATTTCTTGTGAGAATATTGTTGGACTTTCACAATATCCCTGTGATAGTCATGTATATGTATACCTTTTCCCCTGAAATGTGAATGCAAACCAATACAGGCTGTCAGGGTGTATCGGTATCAAGAAGAACGCATTGTTGATATCCACCACAGAAAAATATTTCTGTTGAGGTTTTAAATCATTCAACAGGGTGTGTGGGTCTGGCACCGTAGGTGCACTTGGTATTACTGCGTCATTTACAGCTTGTAAATCTTGGACCATACGCCACTCTCCATTCGCTTTCTTAACAGGAAATAAGGGTGTGTTACATGGTGAATCAGGAGATTCCACCAGCACCCCTTCCTTAAGTAAAGCTTCTATAATAGGTTTGATTCCTACCTCTGCATCTTTTCTTAAGGGATACTGTCTTTTTGTGGTCTAAATGCTGACTTTGGCATAATAGTAACTGGTCCCACTGTACGAATAAGTCCTACATCTGATTTTCCTGTTGACCAAAGAATTTCTGGTATATTCTGTAAGGCATTCTCTTCCTCCTTCAATAGGAGTGCTAATCAGCTGTCCTTGCTAGACTGCAAGTGTACAGCTAGGTGGGTCTGAGTTATCCAATTCAACTTCTGCATTTGTATTCCCTGTTCTGACAGTTCTAACTCTTGTCTGTTTTTCCCATTTCGTGACTTTTTCTCCTAAGTCTACCCATTTTACATTCTTGTCCTTAGTTAAGCTAACATGTGGTAATCGATTAGATTTATAGAGTGCAAAGAACTCCTGGGGCAATGAACAGCTGGCTACACTGTTCCCTTCTGTGTCCCAGTACAGATTACATAATATCAATCTGTTTGCACAATTTCCAAACAATTCTTGGTCATATTCCTTATCAGGTCCTGGTGTGTTACAATAATACAGAGTAAAGTGCAACAAATGCTGTTTATCAATGTCAAGGGAGGCAAATTTGCTGATGGTTACATTCATCAATTCTTTGGTCACTGCCTCTGAACCAGTCGTAACCAAGTCCTGGCTGTACCAATAAAATATTTTACCCTCCGTTTGCACTGCAAAGGTATCAATTTGCCGCTGTGCTTTCATACCCTGCATAGTCGGAACTACTGCTATACCAAATAGCTGCATAGGGTCTCTGCCCAAGAGGTTTACTGGGCATTTTGCAGAAACAAAAATTTTGCTTTTCTGGGTCAATCCTGAAACAGGATCAGTTATTGCAATATTATGGGAGAGGGGCTGCCGATACAGCTGTCCATTAGCTGCTTTCACTAATATGTAATCAAGTGACTCTGAGTTCTCTGGCAGTTTGGAGGGATGTATCAGGGTCCGTGATGCCCCTGAGTCACACAAGAATCTGACTTCCCTCCCTTCTACCAGGAATGTAACTTCTGGTTTCGTGTCTGCTAAATAGAGCTCTAAGCTCAATAAAGCCAAATCTAATATTTCATTTTCTTCACTATCCGTGACCTCCTGCACTTCCTCTATTTCTTTCACATTCTCTACTCCCTCTATCACATTCTCATTTGTCATTTCTCTGCTATCCCCTTCTAGTGATTCCTGACTATCATATAGTCAGTCCTCACCCTCCTTATCGTCCGTGGTTGCCTTCTTGTTTTTCTTGCAATCCCTTGCCAAGTGTCCCTTTTTATCACATTTAAAACATTCACCCCTTTTCTTTCGCCCTTCAAAGTCCTCTGATCGCTGATCAGATTGTTTGTTTCCCTGGGCATTTCTCTTGCCCTTTTTCCCGGACTGTACTACATATACTTCTGCTCGATCTTCTACAGAAAATACTTGGGCTTTCTTTTTCTTTTTGCTATTAAAATGCCTTTCGGCATGCCTAGCATATTCAAGTAATGACTGTAACCTGCTTGTACGATGATCTACCATGTGCTTTGTAATAAAGCTGCTTATGGGTGCAATACTGCCTTTCAAAAATGCATTCTTTAACTGCTGCTCATATGGGGAATCGTGCGTCTGATCTTCAGGAACCTGCATTCCACAATGGTTATTAAAACATTCTAATAGTCTGGCATAATATCTGTCAATAGCTTCACCTTTCTGTTGGATGCATTGATTAATGCAAGTCCAGTCTGCCCTAGGCTTCCATTTCTCAGAGATTCGGTCTGTAAGACCTTTCACTCTGTTGTCTAATTCTGCGCTACTATGGGAGGGGCCTGAGCGTAGCATCATGGGGATTCCAGTCGCCACTAATCATGTGCCAATCTGGTCCCACAATTTGTCTGACTACTTTTTCTACCTCTTCTCTGTTTAAATTATAACTTAGCCTCATTCCTTGCAAATCTTCTAAGAACTTTCTAAAATTAACTTTTGGATGGGGAATTCCCTCAGTGGCTTTCTGGATGTCTTCCGGAGTCCAAGGTCTATACACTAGAATAGTTGGGTCCTGACCTTCTTGCCCTGCCTGAGGATTAGGTACTTCTATAAGTTGGCATATTTCTTCTTCACTCATAAATCGTGAATTTCTACCCATTTGATATAACTCAATGTCTCCTTTTGAATTTTCTGCCCGTGTTCGAGACCTGGTCTCGATGGGATCTCTAATAAACGGTTTTGCTTTTGTAGTGTCTCTACTTACAGTGATAGGAGGATATCGCAGGGGTGGACTAACTTGTTCACTTGCTTCATATTCTGGTAAGGGAGGCGGAGGGGCTGATGCTATTACTAAGTTATTGTCCTCCTTATCTAAAAACATTGCTTTTGAATTATTATTCTTTTGTTCCCTTCAGTTTACTTGTTCAATCCACCTGTGTGCCTGAGGAATTCCTAATTGACGTTGCTTTTTTACCCGACCTTTAGAATCGGTTTTAAGCTGTCTGACAAGTTTGACAAGTGAGGATTTTTCTAATTTACCATCAAATTCATACTTATTAATCCATTTTGAGTAGTATTTAATATTATTAGCACGCTGTGACTGCATGTATTTCGCATCTTTGGTTAACGGTGGATTTTGGGATCTTTTTGTACTATTATTACCCATTTTGTTCTACCCTTTTAATTGTTATGTAACTCCTTATTTTTAATGTGGTACCACTAATTTTGTTATAGTCTCTTCAGAATGACTGCCTACCTGCTCTGTTTCCCTGATCTATGACAAGACAGTAATCTTTTTGTCCCTGACTTGTATAAACAAAGTCTTAACAAAATAAATACAAATCTAGTCCCTGATCTAAAACAGAAAAAAGTAGATTCACCTTACCTGAGCCTTCGTGATTGATCACATGGTTCGAGTAAACCCGTCCTTCAGTCACAGATCAGAAAGTGGCTGGCCTCTTTTGTACGACAATTCAGTCGGAGGGCTTTTCAACTAAGAAGAACCAATGTGGTTTCTTCCCCGTACGGTTTCAAGCCACCTGGCCTGTCTGATCTGAGGTGAAGTGAGGGTTTCCGGTCCGAAGGACCAATCTGACAAAGGAAAAAACTTCAAAGACCGATACATGTAAGGTTCAGTTAAGGTATATTTATTTACTTGCCACAAGGAGACAAAAACATGCAAATACAAGGATTTGTCTAACTACTAACAGGAAGTATGCTCATTCTTATACTACTTTACAAGACATGGCCTTCTATGGCTGACGTAATCAAACACAACTTTCAGTATTGTTCTACAGCAGATGTTACTCAGATTTTTTGCTGACATAACTAGATTTGTGAGAAACGTTTGAGAAAAACAGCCTGGCCTTGGCGGGCTCTACTTCATTTACAAGCTTCTATTGTACAGTGTTACATTTCAAGGTACTCTTCTAATTCAGATACAAGCAAATGCTGATTGCAGTTCATATTTTCAAACAGGCTTTGTCCTAATTATCTATAGCTTCTACAGCTGTGTATTTTCTCACAGCACAAAACAGAACTTCTTGTCTAAGCTTCATACAAGTAATATTGTTCTATTCATTATTTTCCTGACATAAGCAGGAATCATCTGCTTCTCAGTAAATTTCCAAGGCACAGGCAAGATTTTAGCTAACAACACAAGGTCAGAAAAGCATCTGCAGTTTGTACAGATTTATGCAGTATGAAATAGAATAAATGTGTTAACCCTTTTCAAGCTCTAAATGCACTAAGCATATTACTAATACACACATTAATACATATTTTTCTGACAGTTTACCACTCATGCAGGTCAGAGGGAGGCTGTACATGTATCACTACTGCAGGTCAGAGGGAGGCTACACATTTACCACTCATGCAGGGCAGAGGGAGGCGGTACATGTATCACTACTGAAGGTCAGAGGGAGGCTGTACGTTTACCACTACTGCAGGTCAGAGGGAGGCTGTACGTTTACCACTACTGCAGGTCAGAGGGAGGGTGTACGTTTACCACTACTACAGGTGAGAGGGAGGCTGTACATTTACCACTACTGCATGTCAAAGGGAGGGTGTATGTTTACCACTACTATAGGTCAGAGGGAGGCTGTACATTTACCACTACTGCATGTGAGAGGGAGGCTGTACTTTTTCCATTGCTGCAAGTCAGAGGGAGGCTGTACATTTACCACTACTGCAGGTCAGAGGGAGGCTGTACGTTTACCACTACTGCAGGTCAGAGGGAGGCTGTATGTTTACCACTACTGCCAGTCAGAGGGAGGCTGTACAGTTACCACTCATGCAGGTCAGAAGGAGGCTGTATGTTTACCACTGCTGCAGGTCAGAGGGAGGCTGTACATTTACCACTCATGCAGGTCAGAGGGAGACTGTACATTTACCACTACTGCAGGTCAGAGGGAGGCTGTACATTTGCCACTCATGCTGGTCAGAGGGAGGCTGTACATGTATCACTACTGTAGGTCAGAGAGAGGCTGTTGATGTATCACTACTGTAGGTCAGAGGGAGGCTGTATGTTTACCACTACTGCAGGTCAGAGGGAGGCTATATGTTTACCACTCTGCAAGTCAAAGGGAGGCTGTACATTTACCACTTCTGCAGGTCAGAGGGAGGCTGTATGTTTACCACTCATGCAGGTCAGAGGGAGGCTGTACATGTATCACTACTGCAGGTCAGAGGGAGGCTACACATTTACCACTCATGCAGGGCAGAGGGAAGCGGTACATGTATCACTACTGAAGGTCAGAAAGAGGCTGTACATGTATCACTACTACAGGTCAGAGGGATGCTGTATGTTTACCACTACTGCAGGTCAGATGGAGGCTGTACATTTACCACTACTGCAGGTCAGAGGGAGGCTGTACATTTGCCACTCATGCAGGTCAGAGGGAGGCTGTACATGTATAACTACTGCAGGTCAGAGGGAGGCTACACATTTACCACTCATGCAGGTCAGAGGGAGGCTGTAAATGTATCCCTACTGCAGGTCAGATGGAGACTACACATTTATCATTCATGTAGGTCAGAGGGAGGCTGTACGTGTATCACTCATGCAGGTCAGAGGGAGTCTGTACATTTACCACTCATGCAGGTGAGAGGGCGGCTGTACATGTATCACTACTGCAGGTCAGATGGAGGCATTTACCACTCATGTAGGTCAGATGGAGTCTGTACATGTATCACTCATGCAGGTCAGAGGGAGGCTGTACATTTACCACTCATGCAGGTCAGAGGGAGGCTGTACATTTACCACTCTTGCAGGTCAGAGGGAGGTTGTACATGTATCACTCATACAGGTCAGAACAAGGCTGTACATTTACCACTCATGCAGGTCAGAGGGAGGCTGTACATTTACCACTCATACAGGTCAGAACGAGGCTGTACATTTACCACTCATGCAGGTCAGAGGGAGGCTGTACATGTGTCACTATTTCAGGTCAGAGGGAGGCTACACATTTACCACTTCTTCAGGTCAGGGGAGGCAGAAGATAAGCAAAAACAAAATGTGGTTAAATGTTACCACATCTCAGGGCCAGCATAGGATTCCATATTTCTAGTATTCTGAAGATGAAAGAAAGTAAACAAACAACTCACCAGAAGCAGGAGATAAGGACAATTGCCAATAGCACTGCAGACTGCAGAATTATCATTTGACAGTCTTAGAGTATTCTGTTTATCTACATATGAAGTTCTCTTTGTTTTAGATGCCTCCATAGTCTCTTTCTGAGCAATTAAACTGGCATTACTGACTTGGAGAAATAAATATTTGCTTGTTTTGTTAACTTAGACTACATACATGGAATTTGCATCTGTCTCATCCTAGGAAAATACACGGACATGGTCTAAATCAACTGACTGGCTGTTCAAAAATATCCATACATTTCTAACATACATTTATGAAAAGGTAAGATTTGAGACGTGAAGGATCAAATGAATCAGTGACAGAGAAGGAGAAAGAGGAAGAGAGAGAGAGAAGAAAAGCTTGTGAGGGATCAAAGCTTTCTCTGCAAAGAAAGATTAATCTTCAAAACTTTAACACAAATAATGAAAAATGCACTAGAAATTAAAGTAGTCATGAATAGTACAAAAAGTGATTATTACAAGCAGAATGGAAATTCTGTATCAGTATAATCACCACAGACATGACACCTGCATTTACGCTTTTTTTTTGAGATAAGGATGACAGAGAGACAGATGATAAAGGAAAATGTATTTTATGTTCTGATGTCCTGCAGAGAAATGCATTATTTGAATGTGGGATCTTGTGTCTGTCTGGATTGGTGGTGGGGGTCATAAAAGAGGAACTGTTCCTACTAGCAATAAAAAAGGATCAAATGTCTTAAGAAAAGTAGGGTTTACACCATGATGTTAATGAACTACTGAACCTAGAAGATGTTTCACCATAGAAAGAATGGCCAACTGTGTCTGAAATGACACAAAAATCAGACAGAGAAGTTCTCTCTGAAATGACACAAAGATCAGAGAGAAACCGAGAGAGGACAGAGAGAGAGAGAGAAAGAGAGAGAGATGCAACTGTGGTCTTTGTGAAGAAGGAAGAAGGAAAGTTCCATTTGCGTGTATAAAGAAGTTAGGCCTCAACGGTGTGGAATATCTGGTTAGTATTAAGCAATAATGTTGCAACAGAGGCTTGTAAGTAGCCTTTCCCAGTAATTTACTCAAGAATGTTTATTACAGTTTTTGGTCATTAATTAAGACAATATGAAAAACAGAATCATTGTAGACTGGTCATTAATTAGGCAATATATAAAGGAATATGTATTATTGTACACTATTTGGCTTGAGGTAGCAGTAATGAAGCAGCCTAGTTTTTATAACATACTTTTCCTGTCAGGGAATGTTTGTAGCTGCTTAGAGCTCTATTTTTATTTAGTGACCTAAGGATATACCTAGGAACCTAGGAGTGTCTGTACATCAAACTAACAGGGATTGTTAATTAACCTTTGACCCTGAGCAAACTCCTTGGTCCCTTGTTAGCAAAGTGGTATTACTACAAATCATCTGATGAAGCAGTAGTGTTTTCTGATCACTTGCTAGTATGAAGGAATTGTGCATAAGATTTTTTTTTGTAGTTTTGAGGAAAAATTACGTTAAAAATAAGCATGGCAGAAGATGATTCAACTTAAGAAGGGATACAGCTATTTAACTCTGTTGTGAATATCTGGGCTGTACCTGCAAATGGTCTACTGTGATCTGCATATGACCCTGCTAAACAAACTGAATGAAAAAATAAATAATAAATATTATCTTAATAGCCACTGGTTGCAAAATGGAAAAGTTCAAAGCCAAATATCCAGGAGTAGCCACCAAACCATGATGCAGAAGCCAAAAAGATATTTTATTAAAGACAAAAGCTCAAATCAAATGAACTGTGAAGTGCTTTTTGTTTGATCTATATCAAACTTCTTCAGACAAACAGCAGCAGTGATGTCATTTCCTTATATAACTTCAAATTATCAGCTTATGAACAATCTGATTATGTCATTTCCTTTTCACATATTAGTTATCAGTAATCCGCCATCTACTGGTTAGTTACCTAACTAACCAGATGTTTTTACAAAATTCATTAAAAAGAGCACAAAAATTCATTTAACAAAATTCTAGTAACAATATTCTAAAAAGTATATGTAAAATATATTAAACGTGAATTTTTTAAAAGATTTTTTTTTTTTTTTAAATGAATAAGAAATCTAATCACACACAACACTGTGCATAAAACATTACAAACTTGTAAAGCATAAATCTAAATATTAATAATTAATATGTTCATGTATTTTACCCCTGTGCAACGCTTTGAGTTTTAATACTGGAGTGATAGATGTTCTCTCATTAAGACCTGGCCATGTGTCAGATTGTGTTAATATTTGCCATCTTAATTCTTTCAACTCTAATAATACTGGCCAAGCAGACCTATCACTAATAGTAACATGATCTATAATGGCAAAACCGAAAGAATGAGAAGGAAATTATTTTATATGCTTAACTAAAGCATTATATTTATTGCTTTTTTTGATGGCGTAATCATGCTCATACAACCTACAGGTGAATATCCTTTCGGTTTTGCCTATATAAAATACTGTACATTGGTTGCACTGGGCAAGATACACAATCGCTTTGCTTTTACAATTGTATGTATGTCTAATTCTATGTATAATATGTCTAATTTTAAAAGTAGAACCTGTGTTAATTTTATGACACCATTTACAGGCACCGCATTTCACCATACCTCTATTAATCTTTTTACGATCATGACAACCGTATTTTAATATTTCTTTAAAAGATTTCCCTTTCTTATATACCACATTCACTGTAGGGACTTCACCAAAGGGACTTCGATTTTGGAGATATCCTATGGGGGTAGTGCATACAGAATTATTGCAGTTATTCGACAAAAGCGGTAAGGAACTTTTGCTCATAATGATAAAATACAACGAGCTTGAAATTGACACTTTAGTTAAAGACTTGGACATTTTAGACAATAATATAAGACAAGACAAGTATTTTGAAAATGTAAAATATGAAATGACACAAATGTATAATTCTATAGACCAATATATGGCTAGGTTGAAACAAACTAAAATAGAAAAATTACAAAGAGATCTCAAACAATATGCTAATGGGGTAGCTTACCCTAAACCTGCCGTGCCTCAAAATAGATGCACACCTAGCCATAATGGTCAACGTACACTTAATAACAACGATGATCTTGGTTCTGACGGACACATGACGTCCTTATCACAACATGATTTTCCTGAAATTAGAAGGTCCGAAAGACTAAAGAATAAGTCAGTCAGTTCTTATGCCGACGCAGCGGGGTATATGGGAGCCAGACCAAAGAGCAAAGAATGGAGGACTTAAGTCCTATAGTGTCTGGTGTGGGCAATCATGTATGTGATGATTTTAATTGCGAAAATGATGACATGGACGCATGTTTAAACCATTCAAACCATATTTGTTTTAATGCATCTGGTGATTTTGCTGTATATAATTTTTCCGATTGTGAGACTGATGTGAATGTAGCTAATTTTTTGTCAAAAGGTATTTCTTTTGTGCCAACAGCTAAATTTAATTTTACTGATTTTATCATTGATTTAAAGTTATTTTTACGTAAATTAAATTTTAGTTTATTATATCAAGATAATATACAGAACAATGTTTCTAAGTTTCATATAAGTAGCAGTTTTAACCCACCTTTGTACCCCAACTTAGCTTTGTTTGAGAAGGTTTGTCAACATGAATTACTTAATTATAAGAACATGGTTTCTCATATTGATGTTGAATCTAATTTATCTGAAATCAAACTTTCTGCATTACACAGTTTGAAAACACATAAAGTAAGAGTTATGAAACTGGACAAAGGTGGGGGAGCTGTTATAATGAATCAGGATTTATACAATGAAAAATTATGTAACATTTTAAATACAGAAACATATGTTTCTTTGAATGAATTAAATCAGGCTTATAACAGGCTATATTCACAGTTAAATTACATTTTTTTAGAGAGGAGAATTACTATAGAGTAATATAATTATCTACGTGTCATTACACCAAGAATTCCGGTTTTCTTCGGAATACCAAAGATACATAAAAATAGCCTGGATCCTCCAATGAGACCTCTTATTGATGGACGTTAGCCAGTGCTCAATTTGTTGATTATGAACTTAAGAAAATCATCCAGAAATTTGCACATATTTGCAAAGACTCATGGTCTTTTTTAGAAAAAGTAAATGAAGTAGAATATTGCACTAGTGACATTTTGGTCACAGTTGACGTAAAAGATTTATACACAGTCATCCCCCAAGATATTGGTCTTGAATGGGTAAGTGAAATTTTACTTGAACAAAAAATTGACAATATATCAACCAATTTAATTATGGAATTACTTGAACTTGTTTTGAGTCATAATTTCTTTACCCACGATGGCCATTATTATCTCCAAAAGAGTGGTATAGCCATGGGCTCCCCTTGTGGGGGTGCTTATGCCAATATTGTAATGATTTTTTGGGAGAAGACATACGTTTTCTCTAGTATATATAACAAGTTCATCAGATTTTATCAGAGGTTCCAAGACGATATTTGTATCTTTTGGAAAGGTAGTTTAGATTCTTTGAACGAATTCTTGGCATACATTAATAGTACTACTACATTTTTAAAATTTTCTTATGAAGTAACATTTGATTTTTTGAATTATTTGGATGTCCATCTGGTCAAAAATGAGTTTGATAAATGTTACACTGCAACTATTTATAGGAAAAAAACTTATAGTAACTCTTTTCTGCATTACACAAGTTGTCACCCTTTCCAACAAAGGAAAGCAGTGGTAAAAGGTCAACTTGTGAGAGCAGCTTGCATGATAACTACATTCACGGAATTTCAAGTTGAATGTGACAATCTGCGATGCATGTTTTTGAGCAGGGGATATCCAAATGATTTACTTGATGTAGTGATTCAAGGAAGTTGTTACTAAACGTCAAACTGGATTTTATAAACCCATATTGAATAAGCCTACGATTAATCTGGCAGATTCACATGATGAGCATACTACTATTACTAGAACAACATTTCAACAAAACAACATATTTATAAAATCTTTCATTACCACATTTACTTATGATCTTAGTTTGATTAAATATGTTTTGATTCGTAATTGGAGCATAGTTATGGAAGACAACTTGTGTCGTAACATGTTGCCCAATACAGTGAATGTGGTATATAAGAAAGGGAAATCTTTTAAAGAAATATTAAAATACGGTTGTCATGATCGTAAAAAGATTAATAGAGGTATGGTGAAATGCGGTGCCTGTAAATGGTGTCATAAAATTAACACAGGTTCTACTTTTAAAATTAGAGATATTATACATAGAATTAGACATACATACAATTGTAAAACCAAAGCGATTGTGTATCTTGCCCAGTGCAACCAATGCACAGCATTTTATATAGGCAAAACCGAAAGGATATTCACCTGTAGATTGTATGAGCATGATTACTCCATCAAAAAAAGCAATAAATATAATGCTTTAGCTAAGCATATAAAAGAATTTCCTTCTCATTCTTTCGGTTTTGCCATTATAGATAATGTTACTATTAGTGATAGGTCTGCTTGGCCAGTATTATTAGAGTTGAAAGAATTAAGATGGCAAATATTAACACAATCTGACACATGGCCAGGTCTTAATGAGAGAACATCTATCACTCCAGTATTAAAACTCAAAGCGTTGCACAGGGGTAAAATACATGAACATATTAATTATTCATATTTAGATTTATGCTTTACAAATTTGTAATGTTTTATGCACAGTGTTGTGTGTAATTAGATTTCTTATTCATTTAAAAAAAAAAAAAAAATCTTTTAAAAAATTCACGTTTAATATATTTTACATATACTTTTTAGAATATTGTTACTTTGTTACTAGAATTTTGTTAAATGAATTTTTGTGCTCTTTTTAATGAATTTTGTAAAAACATCCGGTTAGTTAGGTAACTAACCAGTAGATGGCGGATTACTGATAACTAATATGTGAAAAGGAAATGACATAATCAGATTGTTCATCAGCTGATAATTTGAAGTTATATAAGGAAATGACATCACTGCTGCTGTTTGTCTGAAGAAGTTTGATATAGATCAAACGAAAAGCGCTTCACAGTTCATTTGATTTGAGCTTTTGTCTTTAATAAAATATCTTTTTGGCTTTTGCATCGTGGTTTGGTGGCTACTCCTGGATATTTTCTTCAGTTTGGTATCGTTCATTTTCTAAAGTTCAAAGCCAGCTATATTGCCAGCTAGGCCCTGCCATAGCTTTAAAGAAGCGTGCAGTTCTTAGTATGCTGACATTAGGAGAGGACAACAGCGTCTGCAGTAAGAATAAGGCTGTACATACCTGAGTAGACTTGTACTTCATTCTCTGTCAAGGGCTTTTCATATCATTCATTCATTCATTTAGGTCATTTCATTTTCTTTTGTTCATTTATTTATTTTTAATTTATTAATTGGATAAGTGGGCTAATCCTTTTGCAGTCACAATTCAAACATGAATGCACAGATAAATAATTACGTAATCAAATCAGGAATTTACTACAGGTGCTTCCATGCTAGTAGCTCATGACGCACCTGCTCAGTACCACTTACTCAGAAAAGCAAGCACTCAAACTCCCAATAGCTGGATCTCTCATTTCTCTCATTTCTATAAAGCCTTCCTAACACCTGACCCTATAAAAGTATGTAGTCCTATCAGACCCTAAGCTCTAACCATAAAAGTCTTACATAGTTCCCAACCCAAGTCATCACTCCTTACCCTAAATCTCCACTCTCCCTCCCAAAACCTAAAGTCTCCCATCGCTCTCTAAAGCTAAAACTCCAATTCCTCTCCCTATATCTCAATTCCTGATCTCTCTCTAATCCTAAAACTTCCTTACCATTTCCTAACCCTAAAATCCCCATACACTCTCCACATGGTTGTTTACCTTCTGAACTCATATTCAAGTCTGAACACAAGCAGCAGCCTAGATAAGCTACAAGATGCTTAGGTCCCTGGCTTCAAGATAGAGTGCTTGGGACTCAGGACACCTATAGCGTTTCCAGTAATCAGATATAGAGAGATACAATTATGTACAATTCATGCATGTTGAAATATAAGCTTAAGAAGTACAACACTGGAAACGTACATTTTTTAATAATCTTTTATCCCTCACTGCCTGCCAATAACTAGCCATCTCACAATGAACTAACCTATTTGTTCCCCTGTGGGGAAGACAACCAGCTCAGGTTGGCCATCATTCAGGCAGTCAAATGGTATATTCTTGCTTTTTAATTAAAACCCCCCCCCTTTACAATTGGCATGTATGTTCACAGAGGTAAGTGCCTGTAATATTTTCCCATGTCGTTATGTATGTTCCCACATGTGTCCCATGAATGCTACCATGGGAACATGACTTGGCCTTGCCCAGCACATGTACCTGGCCATAAGCTGCATGCTGTGCACTTTTCTCTCCAGCAGGAGCTGTCATTGCAAAAGGCCAGGCCACCTTCTTTTCCCTCAGGTTGGGCTAATTGGTATCAGCAACTTACTTTAATTGTTCAGCAGCTGAGTCACTAATGGATCACATGATATCTGGGTCATAGGGTTTCAGACCGCTATGCCACAGATCTAGAAAAAAAGCTGTATCATTCCCAACATAAGAAAAAAAACCTTGTACAACAGTTTAGTGTATGCATGTCATAAAATGGTACAATTCATTCAAATAAGTCAGGCATATTTAAAGCAATCCCAATAAGCAAGACAGACATATAAGGAAAGGCTACAGTGACACATAGTATATCATAAACATAAGCAAGGGAAGGAGGATGGTTAGTGTTCAAGCGATTTAGGGTTACCACCTGTCCTTCTTTGGACAGGACAGTCCTTATTTTGGCACTTTTGTCCTGGAAAAAATGAAAAATGGCAAATGTCCTGAGATTTTATGAGAAAAAATATTTTATAAGCTTCCTTTAATAGTTGCATAAAACAATTATTTTATTTCTGAAACACCTAAAAATTATATGGAACAACAAAAGCAAGTCAAATGCTATAATAATAAGTTTTTATTTTGGCAAAAAGGGATGATCTGTACTTTACACTGGCTGCACATATAGTTTGTTCTGCAAAAGCTCATGATTCCACAAAAAATGTCCCTCTTTGAGTATATGAGAAGATGGCAACCCTAAAGTTATTAAGTGAGACAGTTTTCTTAACCAGTATCCCAAAAACAGAAATTGAGACAGGTCTGGTTGAGTTACGTAAGGGTGAGACTAAAACTGTAACTGAAGGGACTTTATTACAGATGACACGGGGTCAAGTGCTGGAGAGAAGATAAAGGAGTGAAATCTTTATAAGACCTTGTGTTTTTTTTAGCTATTCAAGATGCACATGTAATTAAATAATATAGTCAGTTATGCTTTTCTTAGTAAATTTTTTGCACAGCAGTGCCATTTTGTAATTTTGTTTATACCCCGGCAAACAAACTAACTAAATAAATAAATAATAGTCTGCACTGTACTGAACTAATTTTTACTTACAACATGCTGACATGGTAATTTTGGCTATAAATATAAATAAATGAAGAAACTACAGTAAACTGTGACCGATACTAATAACCAATAAAAATAAAAAACGAACAGCAGAAATGTTTCACTAATTTAATGCAAACACAACAGCAGTATAAAGCTTTCGGGTTACCCCTTCATCAGTGTATGAAATTGCATTCAATTCCACATATTTAAATATAAAACACATGACACAGACAACCAATCACAATTAAACAAACAACAATAAAATTAACTAATTACTCAATGTAGCATCATTTGTTTTCTTTGTAAAACTGGTTTTATGCTCACTGCCCCATTCAAGCCAGGGGATTTATCTGCATTCAGTTCTAAAATCCATTTTAATTCCATATTCTGCAGTTTATTATTTATATATCCCCCTCTTATATTCCCATTCACTATTTTAACTATCCTAAACGTAAACGCATGTGTATCACCTTCACTTATGATATGCTTTGCCAGGACATTTGTAAGAAATGACAAAAAAATTGAAAATGCTGCCACTTAGATTAAGTACTAATTTAACTACGAAGGGAAGAAGCATATTTCATATGGATGCAGCATGTTTTATATAGCTGAAACTGAGCCCTTAGTCACAGTCAGAACACAAGACTACTTTCACAGTGCAAAGATTACCATTTGGTCTAATAGGACAGCCGCGGTGGTGCAGCGGTTAGCGTTGCCACTTCACAGCAAGAGATTCTCTGGTTTGATCCTTGGCTGGGGTGCCTTCTGTGTGGAGTCTGCATGTCCTCCCTGTGGTCATGTAGGTTTTCTCCAGGTGCTCCGGTTTCCTCCCACATCCCAAAGACATGCTGTAGGTGGATTGGACACTCCAAATTGGCCCTAGGCGTGAGTGTGTGCATATGTGTGCCTTCTGTGGAAGGTTGGGTGCCGGCACCGTAAAACTCCACTGCCAATAATGAGTGGACAGATGATCCGCTGTGGTGACCCCTAACCAGGAAAAAGCCGGAAGAAGAAGAAGAAGCCAGGCATATCTTAGCATGCTGACAAAATTGATACAGCTGAAGTGTCAGTAGTGGGACAGGTAGCACATTTAAACTTTTATGTAGAAGGCTGTGGGTTCTATTCCCACACCAAATAGATCAATTGCTGACACTGCAAAGCAATAGAAGGGAAAATGCTGCACTTGTGCTTTCCTTCAGATGACACATTAAACTAATGTCTTATCTACTTCAGTTTGTGATAGCTCAGGTGGATCTTAAAGATACTATAGTACCTACTGAGAAAAGTAGGGTTGTTTTATTGATATCTACATTATATATTATTTACATATTTACATTTTTTTCCATCTACTTACAAATCTCTATACATTATAAACTTCAGTTTAAGCATCATCCCCACACAGTATTTTATCCACAACCAAAACATTATTTTGTCCAAAATCTTTGTCAAAGTCCAGTTTCCATTGTATTTAATTTCATTTAGTCTCTTGGTCCATATAGTCCATGAAACATAAAATGTTATTCTGTCCATTTTCTTCACTTCATCTTTTTTTCGTGCACCATAATAACCAACTTCCATTATGTCCATATTTATTTGCTCAAATTTTAACAAACTTTTCACCCTATTATATTTACATATTTCTTTCCACAAATTATTAACTCTTTCACATTTCAAAAAACACATGCTCAATAGTCTCAAACTCTCCACATTTATTACATATTCTACCTTGCCTTTTTTAACGGGCAATTTTCTAATAGACAATCTCCATAAAAAATCATTTCATTCCTTAATCTTTTTATAGTTATTATATCTCATAATTATGTCTTTTTTCTTTTAGATTTCTAAAATTTTCTGCAATAAAATGCTTTCATAATATTTAAGTAACATTCCTTTTTATTTTTCTCACATATATTCATTTTTATTTTCCATAACACAATTTTGTTTTGGTGATCTTTCATTTCTTCATTCACAATGCTTTTACTTCATTTTTCAACTTCCATTCCTTCCCACAATTGCTTGTATTTATAATATAGTATCATATCTGTCAAGTTTTTATTTTCATTCATAATTCCTTTTAGTCCCTTATATAAAATTAAAGATGCTGCATGTACTATTGGGATTATTAAACCCAAGCCTCCTTGCTCTTCTTTCATATACAGAATCCTTCTTTTGACTAGATTCAGTCTAGAGCCCCATATAAAAGAAAATATAATCATCATTAGTTCCTTTTCATACTTAATAGGAATCATATAGATATTAGCAACATAAGCAATTTTTCCTATTACCATAGTGTTTAACAAGTGTGCTTTTTTCTATATGAAAATCTGCATGATTTCCAAAAAACAGTCACACCCTGTACTTCTTTGAGTACATTATCCTATTGTTTTTGTCTGTATTCATTCCTTCCAAATATTATTCCCAGTATAGCTATATATTTTTCATTTAACTCAGTATTTCCTATTGTAACTTCAAAACCAAATCCTTTACTTTTCTCTTTATTTATACTTAAACCATTTTTTTAATTTATACTTAATTTTTCATTATTTTTTTCCATCCATACTATTTTTAACAATTAATACAATATCATCCACGTAATTATACATTACTGGCAATTGTACTTCCTTTATCAGTTTGTATCTACCACTACTTGACATTTTTTAATTTCCTTCACTATTACATTCATAACTAATGAGAACATTACACTACTAGCTGGGCAGCCCTGCTTTATTCCACACTCTATTTTTACTTCTTCCCCAATCCAGCCATTTACATTTAGTTTCACATAGTTACTTTCATAAACAGATTTTATCACTTGTAATATTTTTTGCTTATATTATATTCCTGCAAAATTCCCCATAATAATTTATATTGAACATTATCATACGCTTTACTTATATACCCTATCATAACCTTCGCTTCTACCCTTTTATTTATGATATCATCAACTATTTCTCTTATTATCCATAATAACTCTTGACTTTCTTTCTCTAATAAGTCTGTAAATGTTTCTTGACTTAATATATTATAGCTCTCTTTTTCTTTTCTTCTTTTCTTCCTGATGCATTCTAAAAACACTTTTTAAATTTCTCTTTAAAATAAAACCACCAATCAGTCCAGTTCTCGTAAAACTCTCTTATATTCTTATGAGTTTTCCATAGGTTCTGTGTGTGTGTGTGTGTGTGTGTGTGTGCGTGTGTGTGCGTGTGTGTGTGTGTGTGTGTGTGTGTGTGTGTGTGTGTGTGTTTGTGTGTGTGTGTGTGTGTGGCTGTATGTGCATATAATATATAAAAAAATAAGTAATCTCCATGGTATCCCCAAAGTTTCAAAACAACCCACTAAACAATTGTAGTGGGTCCAAAAACAAAACATTGTAAGAAACTTCTCTGTGTGGAAGATTTTCAGTCCATATATTTCTAGTTAATCACTGTATATTAACCTAAACTCGTCTTAAGTAAAAAAAAATAAATAAATAAAAAATATATAATTGTACAGAATGACTAAGTATTTGAAAGTAATAGTTTCCTCATAAGCTTTATATATATATATATATATATATATATATATATATATATATGTGTGTGTGTGCGTATATATATATATATATATATATATATATATATATATATATATATATATACTTATTATCAGGCAAGGGAGTGGTTTATTGTGCTGTAAAATAAAGTGTTATTGGTACACATGTTAAATTCACATCCCTTCCCCCGTCAGTGTGACATTCGAGCTGGTCCTGCCCTACTTAGTAGCTGTCATAATAATATAACCCTTATGTACTTTAAATAAAATTTATAATGATGTGGTACCTCTTATTTAGAGAAACACCAAAAGGCCAGCATAGGTAGATCCACTGTTTAATATGAGGTATAATACAAATCGGACAATAATGTCCTGAATCAAAGACAAAACTCAAACTAGTTTCGGCTGTCGCCTTCTTCAGTGAGTAAAAAACGGACCGGGTCCATTTTTTACTCACTGAAGAAGGTGACAGCCGAAACTAGTTTGAGTTTTGTCTTTGATTCAGGACATTATTGTCCGATTTGTATTATACCTCATATTAAACAGTGGATCCACCTATGCTGGCCTTTTGGTGTTTCTTTCAAGGTTGGTTGGCCGTGCATGTCGTACGTGCGAGGATTATTGTTTAGCTCTGTGTACCTCTTATTTAACCAGATTATTAAGTAGATTATTAGGTCTGTGATTTTATCCAAGACAATATACTACATAGCTGGAAATATATCAACCTTAGTCCATTTGGCAATTAAAAAAATATATATAAATATACATATACACTTTGCATGTAAAAAATCAATTCTAAAAATCATATTCTATGTTCATAACCTATTGTTAACAAAGATCACTTTTGTTTTTCTAGACTTCTTCAGGTCTGTGTACAATAACCCTAAAAACTATTTATAAAAATATATATAATTGTATAATTAGTTAGTATTGTTATTACACATCATTTTGAATAAAGTGGGAAAAAAAGAGAACCAGAAAAAGAAAAAATAATAAGAACAAATGTATGATGATGATGATGGAAACAAAATATACACTTAAATTACAACTGATTTAAAATGGTATTTAAAACCAACTGGTAGAATAAAATAAAATAAAATAAAATTAGTCATGTAAACAATGTGGCAATTTTCTAAGTTCCAGTGCACTTTTAATTGAACAGTAGTAGTTTAGTCCAGGCTTCCTAAAAGAGTTCAGCTTTAATTGCCACATGAGTTCATGTTTCTCCAGAATATTCAAGATGTCTCCTTCAAGATCACCCATGTCTATGTGATCCAGGATCTGGAACTTAAAACCTGTGTGTCTTTTATGAAGAGAAAGGTGTTTGACTAGTGCATTATTTTTACATCCAGAGCAGATTTTTGACAGACGACATGAAATTCTATGCTTGAGTTTATTTACAGTCTTGCCAACATAGAATGCATACCATTCATTGCACTGTGCCCTGTAAATTACTTTTGTAGTGTTACAGTCTCCCCCTGCACTGTCCTTAATGATTTTCTTTAAATAAGGGCAATAAAAATTATCAACTTGCTGTATAAATATATAAAATGTACAATTAGTTTCACATCTTTTAGTGTTTCTCTCATATGGTCTAGCTTTAAATTCAACAAAACTTCTAATGTTCCTGGCCTTCCTATAAACAAAGAATGGGGCTTCACTAAAATGTTACTCAGAAAAGGGTTTCCTGTGATAATGTCCCAGTTTTCTTCAATAACATTTTTGATACTGTGACAATCCAAAGTGTATGTCAGGATGCAGCTATTTTTGCATTTGTTATTCTCTGTGGAATTTCTTAACATTCTCCTACTGGGGAGGTTGAGTGAAGGTGCTTCGGTCCTTTCAGTTCTATAATGGGTTACAGGATGTATTTTAACATCTGACTTTCATAGCTTCTCACAAGAAAATCATTCTCTAAGTTGTTCAGGTTTCTCAAAAATGGTTCCATCTCTCTGGTAATTATAGCTAATCTATAGCCTTGGGACTTCACAACATTATACTTGTTTTTTGTAGGATATAGACTTTTACTGTGGAGTAATAAGTTAACCCTTGTTGGTTTTCTGAATAGATCAGTGGTGATTCTGTTATTGTTGGTGTCCTTGGAAATCTGCATATCTAAGAAAGTGGGAGAAGTATACCTATGGGAAGAGGTAAACTTCAGGAAGGGGGTTGTTTGATTGAGGTAAGTGATAAAATCTCCAAGCTGCAAGGTGTCACCTTCCCACACAATAAAGATGTCATCAATAAAACATAAATAGCATGTGATATGCTGCATGTTGTCTGTGTTGTTTAACACAAAGTCCTCCTCCCACTTGGCCAGGGCTATGTTAGCTATGGTGGGAGCCATGGCAGCCCCCATTGTTATACCAGTTTTTTGTTTGTAGTGTTTGCCATTGAAAGTAAAGAAATTGAAGTCCAATACAAGATTAATGAGCTTGCTTAACTTTTGCAGTAGTGCCTGTGTACCTTGATTTTGTTTATTAAAAGACTCCATAACTGCTGTTATACAGTAATTGTGAGGGAGCACTGTGTACAAGGATTCCACATCAATAGTTAATAAAATACTGTCAGCTTCCACTGTAATGTTTTTTATTTTCCTCAAAAAATCCATTGAATCTCTTATGTATGACTTATTCTTTTCTGCTAAAGGTTTCAGCAAGTAATCAAGGTAAATGGCTGTGGCTTCAGTAAGGGAACCTCCAATTGCTACCACCGGTCTATAAGGTGGGTCTTCTCTGTTCTTGTGTGGCATTGGTATTCCAAAAAAGTAAGGTAAATGTGGGCATGGGCTCCATAAATAATTATAAAGATTTTCAGTAATAAGTTTTTCTTCCCATAATTTGGTGAGATTAGTGTTCCATAAATCATATGCTCTTTTATGTCATCTATGGTAAATAACTCATAAAATCTGTTATTCTCCAGCATGTTCTCTATCTTTTGATTGTAGCTAGTGGTATCAGTCACAAGTATACCTCCTCCCTTGTCTGCCTTCATTACACACCTAGATTTATCATTGCCCAGCTCAAGCAATGCTTTTCTTTCATCCTGTGTTAAGTTATAAAGTTTTTTCTTAGGAGGTTTTTTTAAGTAGTTTCCCGATATCCATCTCACATTTCACTTCAAAAGCAGCTAATGTTTGATGTAGTGGTGGACAATAGCTGCTAGGCCTTTTTATAGTTTCATCAATAGGCTTATTTTCAATGTTATTACTTTTGCCATGAAACTGTACTCTTAAGTTGAGCTTCCTCACAAACATTTTAAGGTCTATCAGTACCTGAGCAACCTCACTCTTGCAGCTTGATACAAAAGTAAGTATTTTGGACAACACACTTTTTTCTTCTTCAGTCAGTGCTTTAACAGAGTGGTTCCAGATAAGTGGAGCACCTGTTATTGTGGTACCTGTTGTTATTGTACCTGTTATTGTGGCTGGTTCCAATGTCTGAGCTTGGCACCTGGGTTGTAGTAGGGGTTCCAGTTGGGATTGCCCAGGTATTGTATTGCCCTCACCCCTGTACACTGTTTTGTTCTCCTGTCTCCCTGGGGGTTCATGGATAGAGTATGAGACCTCTGGAATTCCTCCTCTGCTTTCTGGAATCTTGGTGGGTTGTAGTAGTATTCCTTGCTGTGGCTGTGGTGGGGGGAACCTGGAAAGAGGGACAAGCTCTGAGGCTCTGGTGGTGGTCATCATTCTTGTTCTGGTACTGGTGCTGGCTTTGGTATTGGTGTGGTGGCTGTTTGTGCTGTCGATATTGGTCTTCCTGAAGAAACTGGTCTCTGTGAAAGTGCTACTGCTCCTGGTAGCTGGATTGTCTGTGGTCCCGGTCGTCCTGATAGTCCTGTAATTCATCCTGTAAACACCCCCCTCAACATCTCATTCCCCACCATCCCAGTCCCCTCTGGCTATCAACACTTTGCAGAAGCCTTTCACATCACAGAAGGAACAGGACAGGGACATAAGCCACAGAGGTAACCAGAAATGACAGAGAGTTCTACAGTTTCTCACATATATTCTTTTTTATTTTCCATAACACAATTTTGTTTTGGTGATCTTTCATTTCTTCATTCACAATGCTTTTACTTCATTTTAACTTCCATTCCTTCCCACAATTGCTTGTATTTATAATATAGTATCATTTCTATCAAGTTTTTATTTTCCTTCATAATTCCTTTTAGTCCCTTATATAAAATTAAAGATGCTGCATGTACTATTGGGATTATTAAACCCAAGCCTCCTTGCTCTTCTTTCATATACAGAATCCCTCTTTGGACTAGATTCAGTCTAGAGCCCCATATAAAAGAAAATATAATCATCATTAGTTCCTTTTCATACTTAATATGAATCATATAGATATTAGCAATATAAGCAAGTTTTCCTGTTACCATAGTGTTTAACAAGTGTGCTTTTTTTCTGTATGAAAATCTGTATGATTTTCAAAAAACAGTCATATCCTTTACTTCTTTGAGTACATTATCCCATTCTTGTTGTCAGTATTCATTCCTTCCAAATATTATTCCCAGTATAGCTATATATTTTTCATTGAACTCAGTACTTCCTATTGTACATTCAAACCCAAATCCTTTACTTTTCTCTTTATTTATACTTAAACCATTTTTTTAATTTATACTTAATTTTTCATTTATTTTTTTCCAACCATACTTTATTTTTAACAATTAATACAATATAATCCACGTAATTATACATTACTGGCAATTGTACTTCCTTTATCAGTTTGTATCCACCACTACTTAACATTTTTTAATTTCCTTCACTATTACATTCATAACTAATGAGAAAATTACACTACTAGCTGGGCAGCCCTGCTTTATTCCACACTCTATTTTTACTTCTTCCCCAATCCAGCCATTTACATTTAGTTTCATATAGTTACTTCCATAAACAGATTTTATCACTTGTAATATTTTTGCTTATATTATATTCCTGTGAAATTCCCCATAATAATTTATATTGAACATTATCATAGGCTTTACTTATATACCCTATCATAACCTTCGCTTCTACCCTTTTATTTATGATATCATCAACTATTTCTCTTATTATCCATAATAACTCTTGACTTTCTTTCTCTAATAAGTCTCTAAATGTTTCTTGACTTAATATAGTATAGCTCTCTTTTTCTTCTTTTCTTCCTGATGCATTCTAAAAACAATTTTTTAATTTCTCTTTAAAATTAAGCCACCAATCAGTCCAGTTCTCATAAAACTCTCTTATATTCATATGAGTTTTACATAGGTTCTGTGTGTATGTGTGCGTGTGCGTGTGTGTGTGTGGCTGTATGTGCATATAATATATAAACAAATAAGTAATCTCCATGGTATTCCCAAAGTTTCAAAACAACCCACTAAACAAGTGTGGTGGGTCCAAAAACTAAACAGTGTAAGAAACTTCTCTGTGTGGAAGATTTTCAGTCCATATATCTCTAGTTAATCACTGTATATTAATCAGATCAGACAATAGTAGTAGAAGTAGCGAACTTAAACTAGTCTTAAGTAAAAAAAAAAAAAAAAAATGTATAATTGTACAGAATGACTAAATATTTGAAAGTAATCCAAGCAAGGCAGGCAGTCTGTTTCCAGTTGAAAATCCTATATTAATTACACAGACAAGCGATCCAAGTAAAACAAAAATAGAGTAATAGTTTCCTCATAAGCTTTATATATATACATATGAATGAAACACTAAAAGATGTGAAACTAATTGCACATTTTGTATATTTATACAGCAAGGTAATACTTTTTATTGCCCTTATTTAAAGAAAATCATTAAGACCAGTGCAGGGGGTGACTGTAGCACTACAAAAGTAATTTACAGGGCACAGTGCAATGAATGTGATGCATTCTATGTGGGCAAGACTGTAAATAGACTCAAGCATAGGATTTCATGTCATCTGTCAGAAATCCACTCTGGATGTAAAAATAATGCACTAGCTAAACACCTTTCTCTTCATAAAAGACACAAAGGTTTTAAGTTCCAGATCCTGGATCACATAGACATGGGTGATCTTGAAGGTGACATCCTGAATATTCTGGAGAAACATGAACTCATGTGGCAATTAAAGCTGAACTCTTTTAGAAAGACTGGACTAAACTACTACTGTTCAATAAAAAGTGCACTAGAACTTAGAAAATTGCTGCATTGTTTACATGACTAATTTTATTTTATTTTATTTTATTCTGTCATTTGGTTTTAAATACCATTTTAAATCAGTTGTAATTTAAGTGTATATTTTGTTTCCATCATCATACATTTTTTCTTTTTCTGGTTCTCTTTTTTCCCCACTTTATTCAAAATGATGTTTAATAACAATACTAACTAATTATACAATTATATATATTTTTATAAATAGTTTTTAGGGTTCTTGTACACAGACCTGAAGAAATCTAGAAGAACGAAAGCGATCTTTGTTAACAATAGGTTATGAACATAGAATATGATTTTTAGAAATGATTTTTACATGCAAAGTGTATATGTATATTTATATATATTTTTTTTGATTGCCAAATGGACTAAGGTTGATATATTTCCAGCTATGTAGTATATTATCTTGGATAAAATCACAGACTTAATAATCTACTTAATAATCTGGTTAAATAAGAGGTACCACATCATTATAAATTTTATTTAAAGTACATAAGGGTTATATTATTATGACAGCTACTAAGTAGGGCAGGACCAGCTCGAATGTCACACTGATGGGGGAAAGAATGTGAATTTAACATGTGTAGCAATAGCACTTTGTTTTACAGCACAATAAACCACTCCCTTGCCTGATAATAAGTGTATATATATATATATATATATATATATATATATATATATATATATGTTTAAAAAGCTTGTGAGGAAACTATTACTCTATTTTTGTTTTACTTGGATCGCTTGTCTGTGTACTTAATAAAGGATTTTCTACTGGAAACAGACAGACTGCCTGCCTTGCCTGGATTACTTTTGAATACTTAGTAATTCTGTACAATTATGTATTTTTTATTATTTCTTTTTTTTTTTTACTTAAGACGAGTTTAAGTTTGCTACGTCTACCACTATTGTCTGATCTGATTAATATACAGTGATTAACTAGAGATATATGGACTGAAAATCTTCCACACAGAGAAGTTTCTTAAACTGTTTTATATATAATATATATACACATGCACAAACACACACGCACACACAAATAATATTTTTATCACACTGCCTTTTCGTCTAACCACAAATAAATTCTTGACAAAAGGGCACAGAACACATACAACACTAAGTAGGCTCAACTCTAAATATATCCTTTTACCTAACCCTACCACCTAAGCCTAATTAGCGAGCACTGTTCAGCTGCAGAAAACAAAAAAACAAGAACGGCTAAATACCAAAAGTTAAACATCGAAAGATGAAATCAGTCAACAACTACTTCTATAAAAATAAATTCATCAATTAGCATAGTTGGCCAACAACCAGGAAGTAATGCACCGCATAAAGTAAACAAAGGGAAACCTTTTAATTTTCCTTATTCCCCACTGTAGTGCGATCTCCGACTGGGTATATATAGTTAGAGGGGCGGGGGGGTACAGCCTCCCACATTGGACAAGCCCCCTCTTCTTAGTTGGTTGTGTTCGTGATGTTGGCTGATTGTAGCCATTCAATGAATTTATTTTTGTTGAAGTAGTTGTTTGTTAATTTTACCTTTCGATGTTTCACATTCGGTACTTAGCCATTCATGTTTTTTTTTTGTTCTCAATAGCTGAACATAGACCCGCACATACACATTACTTTTTATAATGCAGTTTTGAACATTTTCACAAGCACAACTTTTTCAGTCAAACATTTTTATTCCTGCAGAGTTGTACATTCCTAAACTATATATAAAGCTTGAATTCAACCAAATGTGATTCACAGAATTGTACATTCATTCATTTGTGATTTTGGTCAGTTTTTGTCTCCCATTTGTGTGATGCTCATTTGCATCATCAACCAAATGAATGACAACTATATATAAATGTATATGTTTATATTGTGTGTGTGTATATATATATATATATATATATATATATATATATATATATATATATATATATGTGTGTGTGTGTGTGTGTGTGTGTGTGTGTGTGTATATATATACATATATATATATATATATATATATATATATATATATATATATATATATATATCTTCTTCTTTCGGCTGCTCCCATGCCTGTGTACCTTGATTATGTTTCTTGAAAGACTCCATAGCTGTTATTATACAGTAATTGTGAGGGAGCACTGTGTATGGCTGCTCCCGTTAGGGTTCGCCACAGCAGATCGTCTGTTTTTATTTCTTCCTGTCCTCTGCATCTTACTCTGTCACACCAACCACCTGTATGTCCTCTCTCACCACATCCATAAACCTTATCTTAGGCCTTCCTCTTTTCCTGTTACCTGGCAGCTTCATCCTTCGCATCTTTTTCCCAATATACTCTGCATCCCTCCTCAGCACATGTCCAAACCAACGTAATCTTGCCTCTCTGTCTTTGTCTCCAAACCTTCCAACCTGGGCTGACCCTCTAATATACTTATTCTTAATCCTGTCCACCCTTGTCATACCCAGTGAAAATCTTAACATCTTTAACTCTGCCATGTCCAGCTCTGACTCCTGCCTTTTTGTCAATGCCACTGTCATAGCTGGTCTCACTACCCTCTTGTAGACCTTCCCTTTCACTCTTACTGGTACTTGTCTGTCACAAATCACTCCTGACACTCTTCTCCACCCACTCCACCCTGCCTGTACTCTCTTCTTTACCTCTCTTCCACACTCACCATTACTCTGAACTGTTGATCCCAAGTATTTAAACTCATCCACCTTCACCACCTCTACTCCCTGCATCCTCACCATTCCTCTCTCCTCCCTCTCATTCTCACACATATATTCTGTCTTAGTCTTGCTGACCTTCATTCCTTTTCTCTCTATAGCATAGCTCCACCTCTCCAGGGTCTCCTCCACCTATTTCCTACTCTCAGATCACAATGACATCTACAAACATCATAGTCCACGGGGACTCCTGTCTGATCTCGTCTGTCAGCCTGTCTATCACCATTGCAAATAAGAAAAGGCTCAGAGCTGATCCTTGATGTAATCCCACCTCTACCTTAAACGCATCCGTCACTTCTACCGCAGACCTCACCTCTGTCACACTACCCTCGTATATATCCTGTACCACTCTTACATACTTCTCTGACACTCTTGACTTCCTCATACAGTACCACAACTCCTCTCTAGGCACCCTGTCATATGGGTCCTGGTTGTATCGTCGAAAGTACGGTTCATCGAACCATACTTTGCTGAACCCAGTTTAGCGAAAGTGCATTTTGTCAAAAATGCACTTTCGCTAAAGAAAAAAAAAACATGCAGTTTGCATGTAAAATTAGTTGTACATCAATTTATATTGTTGATGTACAACTAAGGAAACCCTTGTTGAGATCGTAATACAGTGTGGATAAAGGAATATTCCCTTTTCCCCAATGCAGTGCGATTGTGGAGTGAGAATATTAAAGTAGGGGGGGGGTGCAGGGAGGCTTGCCCCCTGCATAACACTGTTTAATGTGTTATTTTTTTGTTCTGCGAAAGTGCATTTTCAATAGAATGCACTTTTGCGTAAGTGAGTTATCGAAAATATGGTTCGATGAGCCATGTTTTCGATAAATCAATGTAGATCCATATATATATATATATATATATATATATATATATATATATATATATATATATATGTATATATAGATTTAGATATATATATATATATATATATATATATATATATATATATATATATGGGTTACCCTTAGTACGTCGAAAAGGCAACTACATCGAATTCCACTTCACCGACATGGCAGAACATCGACAAATGAAGATATGAAGTTTCCTGCACAGTAAGTTACCATTTGGCCATCCACCTGAACTTTGCCCCACACCCCTGCGGTAGTGCATTCTCGGAGTTGGAATATTAAGTTAGGGGGGTGTGGGGGGTGAAACCCCCCACGTAGGAATGTGTGGGAGGGGCATAGCCCCCCACATTTGTGTAGGCAGTTTAATGGCAGTTTTTCAGTTCTGGCTGGCCAAACTGTAACTTACCGTGCGGGAAACTTCAGCTCTTCATTTGTCGATGTTCTGCTTGTGTCGATGAAGTGGAATTCAATGTAGTGGGCTGTCGACGTACTAAAGGTAACCCATATATATATATATATATATATATATATATATATATATATATATATTTACACAGATATACATATATATATATATATATATATATATATATATATATATATATATATATTTATAAAATCCGCCGTGGTGGTACTGCGGTAGCGTTGTCGCCTCACAATAAGATGCTGACCGGTTTGACTCTCAGCTAGAGCGTCTTCTGTGTGGAGACATGCGTGAATGGGAGTACCTTTGTTGAAGGTTGTGCGTCAGGGCCGGCAACTCAGCACGTAAAAATCAACTGCCAATCATTAGCGGACAGGAGTTCCGCTGTGGTGACCCCTAACTGGGAAAAGCCGAAAGACACAGCACAACATATATGTATGTATATATAGGTCCGCATCAGAGTATCAAAGTTTCAAAACTTTAAAAGTCATATGGTCAGGACCATATGATCAAAGTTTTGAAACTTTGAACATTTTGAATGGAGATTGCGGTACAGTGCTTAATGGGATAGTTACTATTTTCTGCAATGTAGTGAGATCTTGAAGTTGGTATATTTATTTGAAGTTCCAAAACTTCGGTCATATGATCTCGGCCATATGAATTTCAAAGTTTTGGAACTTGGATGATCTAAAATAGATCTATATATATATATATATAAATATGTGTGTGTGTATGTGTGTGTGTGTGTGTGTGTATGTATATATATATATATATATATATATATATATATATATAGATATATATATATAGATATATATATATATATATATATATATATATAGATATGTGTGTGTGTGTGTGTGTGTGTGTGTGTGTGTGTGTATGTATACACAGCTCTACTTCTAAAGCCTTCAAACAGATGAGACCAGAAGAGCAAAGTTTTGAAACTTCGAAAACTAAATAAAAAAAATTAAAAAAAAAAAAAAAAAATGTTTATGTTTTTGCAGGGGGGGGGGCAAGCCCCCTGCACCCCCCACATCCCCTGCTAAATAAATCTACCAACTCTGAGATCGCACTACATTGAGGAAAATTGTAAATATCCAATTCTGCACTGTACGGCAATCTCCATTCAAAATGATCAAAGTTTCAAAACTTCGATATTTTGGTCTTAGCTGTTTGAAGTTTGAAGTTATGAAACTTCGAGTTTCAGAAGGGGATCCTTATACACATGTGCAAACATATGCCTATATATGTGGATCTAGTTCATATGATCGAGACCGAATGACTGATGTTCTGAAACATGGAAAACACAAAGAAACAAAAGATACTGTGTTTTTGCAGGGGGCAAGCCCCCTGCATCCCCAACATCCTACTAATTATATATAACAAGTCTGAGATCACATTATAGTGGTGAAAAGGGTAAATTCTCCAATCCCCTTTGTACTGCAATCTCCATACAAACTTTATTATTGCAAGGCCCTATGTTCAACATTTCAGACCAGTCGTTGATCATATGGTCTCAAGCATATGATGTCTGATAATCTGAAAAGTTGATCCAGTGAAGTAGACCTGTGTATACATAGACACATACACACACACACACACACACACACACACACACACACACACACACACACACACCAATACTCAACAATGCTGATATAATAGGATTTGTGGAGTATTTTTCATTGAGTCCTGTGTTTCATTGAAACCTGAACAGTGCAAGATCGCTAAAACATTGGAAGGCAAGGAAATTTCTCCTTATCACCAATGTTTTTTTAACTGAATTAGTTCTGGTGAAAATATTTGGGATATTTTGTTATGATCCATGTGCATACAATGCACAGACATATACCTCTATTCTGTGCTGTGAAATGGCAGAGGTATGTGATTAAGGAAGATAAAATTAACTGCTCCATCTTACTGAAGCACCTGTTTCTTTTTTTGGTCTTTGTTATCCCCTCTCATACTGAATGAAAATTTGACAGCCAATATGCCATGTGAATGTGTTTGGTAGCTGCATTATGAGTCCACAGTTAATAAAGTAATTTACCTGGCTTGGTTGTTTGCTCTAAAGTAATTATGCTTACCCTAACGTTTTAACCTTATAAAGGCTCAAAACAGAGTTGTGGTAATGGAACAGAATCACAGAAAGGGCTTGCATATACTATATAAATGCTTATGTTTCTGCCACAGCAAAAAATCAACATTTAAAACATACTTTCACATATAGTTTTTGTTTTGCATGAAGAATGAAGAGCAATTAATACAGTAAATCATACTTTCTGTTTGTGTTGTTGACTACTAGAGGGGTAAGAGAACCATTTTATGGCTGTTTTTCTTAGTCATCCAAGATAAAGTTTGCAGATAAACATAAAAGGGAATACAAAGTAAATACAAACACACACACACACACACACACACACACACACACACACACACACACACACACACACACACACACACACAACACACACTCACACACACACAGAAACACATTTACTGTTAAACAGAACAGTGCTCTTAACACATTTAACCCTTAGTCTACTGTATATATGGAAGGCAATTCATAAATGCTGCAGAAAATGTGTGTTACTGTATTTGAATTAATGACCGAAAAAAAGTTACACAAAACTCTGGAAAAAATTGCATGAGGGTCCCAATGGCTTCTGTCCCTAATGATCCAGTTATTGTTTGATTTATGTCTGCTGTAAACTGCCCTTTCTCTGACCCCTCTGATGGCTGTGTGGGAAGTTAGTATGTGAGATAGGGCTACAGCATTGCTCTGCAGAGTGTCTGGAGCCTAAGTGTTTGCAAAAAGACTGATAAATAGGAAAGAAGGTTTGGTTTACTTCAGCTGTGGATCAGAGATGAAATAACTGCTGCATCGTCATGTAAGCATGTCGACAATAAGGGTGTTTTCTGAACAGGATTAATGTAAGTAACAATTTCAGGTGTACTGATTAAAAATAGAATTGTTAAATCATGAAAAATGTTCATGCCCACTAAAGTTCTTTTTCAAGATAATGAATAACTGAGCATTCAAAGGAACTTTTGGTAAGCATTTAAATCTTAGTACTAGATAAGCACATATCAGAATAACTGCTACTTAATGTACTATTATTATGTCTATACTTACCAAGAACTTTAAAACAAATCAAATAAATAAAAGGAGGGCACATTGAATGTACCCTATATGCTATGATATAGCAGGGTGAATAGTTAAGAGATAGACAGTTGATACTTACTTTTGTTGTGAATATGTTGCATAGCTGTATCGGTGCAAGTACCCATGGTATTAGTAGGTGAACACGTAACACACTACCTGAAAGAAGTCAAATATACTGCAGAAATCCAAATGCAGACAAATGTGCAGGAATACTAGTTCATATCACTACTTTTTGTTTGAATTTTATAACTGGAACGTTGGGTTATACTTGGAGACATGTCACTTTTCCCCTTTGTAATGAGTGGGGGACTGAATGCAGCATGTTCAGATTCAGACATTCAGAAATGTGCCTACACTTATCACCATACATCTGTCTGAAAAATAAACCCACAATTTAAACTTTTGTCATTGTATTTGTAAGGAAAATGGACTCTTTAGAATCTAACCTCTGGCAGGCAACAACAATTTATCTAGTCATTTATGGGTAATACCACTTTTGTATTTGTTTATAAAACCACAGTTTAATTTATTACCATTCACTGACTGAATTTGAACTGTTAACAGTAACTGCTATAAACAGTTGAACTATGCTTAAAGTTGGTATATGTAGCAGCATTTTAGGAAGGTTATACTTTTGTTTATGATATTTGAAGACACCCTTAAGAATTACCCTCTTTTATATATTTATTTGTTTTCAACAACTCTCTGGAGACATTGTGGTGGTTGAATTTGCAGATGATAAGTATAGGACTTAGACCCAGCATATGGTGAATATAAGCTACAGTTTGTTGGTGCGAACATGTTTGATATCCAGACCTGATTCAGGTATGCTATTATAAGTCTGCATTATGATTAAGCACTTTCATGACTCTGTTACGCTTCTGGCTCGTTAATGTGACCAAAGATATAGACAAACACAAATAAAGGAAATTTACATTTCTGCCATCTGAGCTGCATAATGTCTTAAACAACTGTTTTGTTTGTTTGTTAAAAGATGAACAGCTGACACATTTACACATTCTACATATGCCGTTCTTCGGTAACTCAGGTTGGCTGCAGTGAATGTAGTCTTTTTTTTTTTTTTGACTGGCAGACAAGCAATCAATGATTTAAGTTTTTATCAACTATACTCTTTAGTAGTGATAAAGTAAAATAAAAGACTTCAGTCTGAACGTTTCATTTGCAGACTGAGAATCCTTCATGTGAGTATGAAGTACAGAATTGGCAGTTGATATACAATTGTTTTTAAGTTTTGTACTAGAGAAGAATATAAACAGTATAAAAAGTACTCTGTTCTCTAAAGCTTTTTTTTTGCTGCATAGTGCTAAATATCACATTTTTTTAATGGCAAGAATAAGCAGTAAGGTTAGTAATGGGAGTAGACAATAATAGTTCAGGTGGATTCAGCTCAGATGGACTTCTTGGAAATATTATTCTTTGTTTTGTTGTTCTGCTTTCTCTGTTAAATTTGTTTTAAGCATTGTTGTTGGGCAAAGACAGCACAGAAACACAAGGTAAATGATTAGACATGCACCTTTTAATGCAGCCTTCTACCTCTGTGAAAAAAGTGAAAAGTAGCTGATATGATAGCACATTTGCAGAAAGTATACTTTGTCCTGGCGAAACAGGATAATGTTTTCAGACAAACTGAATTTCATAGACAGAATGTTTTAGTGACACATTACAGTGAATGCTGTATTCAGGTTTTTAGTATTAATGCCAATGTTTTCATGGTAATGACATTTATCCAAGATTGTCTTACAATGACTGTGCATCCTATACTTTCTATATTTATAAAAAATGAGTTCCTGCATATTTCCTAGGCTTGGCTGTATGAAAAAAGTATAAAAAATGTGTTAGCAATCACTCATACGTCTTGAAATAAAGTTCCCATCTTATGCATCACAGTTAATTGTTGTTGTTTCACTTGAAATCAGTGTAAGCTATTAAAATCTTTTTTCCATGTCATTCTCTAGAGTGAAAGCATTATCTTAATAAAGGATAATATTCTGATCTTTTAATAATGTTTCCAGCTGTCATTCAGAATTTTCTCATTTTTGATTTTAAGTAACAAAATTATTTCATCTAATTGTTTTAAAATTTATGTATTTATTTATTAACCAACCAGCAGTAGGAGCTAACCTAGCGCTATCATGGGCCAGAAGGTATGACATAAATCAAACAGTTAGACTGTTAAAACAAACTTTATTGCAACGTATAATAAAATAAAAATGTTTCTATGCTTAATAATGTGAAGAAGTAGAGTCAGCAGTTATACCAGGGTTTTACAGGAATATTAACCATTAACAAAGTGTGCCACACCATAAAGCTAAGCAAACGTTTTTAAGGTATCGTGACATATTTTATGGATGCTCTTTCTTTCTTTAAAGTATTTGTGGGCAAGATTCGTGGCACTCGGGAGAGCTGATTCCCAAAGACATGAATGATTGAAAAAAATATAGTTTATTTGTAAGATGAGAATTTCTCCAGATTTCTTTTTGTATAAAATAAGGTAACAAAATGGGAACTGGATATGACATTTTGGAATTATATCCCTGACACTGATGAGCTGGTACATTTTGTCAATGGTGTTACTGTGAGAGTAGTGATATACAAAACATTTTGAGCTTTTGCGCATAAAACTAACAAATAAAATACTGAAGTTGCTAATGAAGCAATCTTTTATAGGTTCATAGGTGTGTACTAGGCTAACGGCCCTGGAGCTTATATAAGCCTAGCCCAAGAAGGTTCCCTGGCATCATGCTGCCCAAAGATAGTTCCCAGTGCCCCTGTCAAGCAAGGCCACTGAATTGAATTGAATTTACTGTAGATTAGCAATCCATTTTCAAGGGATATAATCAGTTAATGAAATATATACACAATGGTGATATTACAGAATAAAATGGCTGCATTTATATCTATTACAGAAACACATTATTCTTGTTATTATCAGAAATGAATCATTTTGTAACAACAGTAAAGTTTTCCGTGGTATTGGGTTAACATGCAGCAAAACTGTTTTTGTAGGATGTAAATCTATTCAGCTTTGCCCCACCACAAGAATAATACTACTGTAGTACCTTCTGCACTTTGTTACTTTAGTATGACATATTGCTTAGGTCAGTGCTCTGTGGGGAGGATACAGCCTCTAGATATGGGTTTTTATTCCAAGGACCTGTATGTGCATATTGTGAGAATGAGCCAGTTATTAAACTAGACTGAAGATCTTGAGTGACTTCAGAAAAAGATAACTATGTTTAGTGCAATGAGAGTTTTTACAGACTTCCACTGGTTTGGTCAGCAGGGAGTTTGGTCCACATCTGTTTAATCAACCACATTTGGTCGACTATGCAGATAGTGAACAGGTGTGTGAGATTGACAGTGCCTGGGTAAGAAAATTTTCCCTTTACCTGGGGTGTGTGCAACCTTGGAGTTAGTATATATAATTAGCAGGAGGTGTGGGAGATGTTGTTTGTGTTTTTTTTTTTTTTTTTTTTAAGTAATACTTCCATATGCCAAGAACCAACTTTAGTGCATCAGTACTAGGAAATCGATGTTTCTGTTTTTGATGTAGAGTGGTTTAACTACAGGATGCTGACATTTGTGCCAGTCAACCAAGTGAAGGTAAATTTTATAAACAAACATTCCAACAAACACTGACAACAAATCCACTGGATTACCATCCAGTTCCAGTGTCACACAGTTAAAGAATTATATAAGAACGAAGTGGAAGAATCTGCTACCTCTGAACCCATCCTGAAGGTAGATATCCTTCAGTAATTTAACATGTTTTCCCTTAATATGTTCTTCATGACTTTAAGTAGAACTATCAGGGATACAATTACTTTGGATTTGTTCTTATTGCTGCCTTGTAAAGAGGAACTACTATCTTTTTCACTTGTTTGAAAGCTCTCCAGAGCTGAAGAATTGATTAAGGAGCTCTGTGAGAGGGGCTGACAACCCCACTTCCACCATATTTCATGGAATTCTTGGGACGTGCTATCTGGACCTAGTTATTGTCTTCCTTTAGTCCACTAATACCCTCTCTCTCATCTCACTGCCTATCCTACTGTCTGTTAGTATTTGCCTTCTGCTTGTCTACTAACTCTTACCACTCTGGTACCTACTCCTCTGTTTCTTTTGTGAATATCAGTGAAAGAATGTGTTGAGAACTTCTGCCTAAGCAATATACTCACCATGTTCTCTTCCTTCTTTTATGATCCCTTGGAGTTCTGATTTGTCTTCTTCCTTCCCCCAGTATACCAAAGCTTTTCTTCCTTTTTTATCATTTTGGCAATTTCCTTCATTATGTTTGATTTCATTTTCCAGAATACTCCCTTCCTAGCTTCTTCTTGCATCATGTAGGACTTTATTTTCTTCAGTGCTTCTATGCTTCCACTGTTTCCTTGGTAAACCGGACTATTTTTCCTCTTTGTCTTACTCGTCATGCTAATAACCATTTCCACCTCTGCAATAATATTTATCTTAAAATTAACATAAAGTGAAGCTTCATATTAACAGTGACTGGTAGAGTTTTTTTATGGGTACATGCTTTTACAACATTTATGGTATTTTACTATATTTAGAGTTGCAGTGGTGGTGCTGCGGTAGCGCTGTCGCCTCACACTAAGACGTTGTTTCATTCGATTCTCAGCTAGAGTGTCTTCTGTCTGGAGACATGTGTGAATGGGTGTACCTTTGTTGAAGGTTGCACGTCAGGGCTGGCAACTCGGCACGCAAAAATCTACTGCCAATCATTAGCGGACTGGAGTTCCGCTGTGGCGACCTCTAACTGGGAAAATCCGAAATACACAACAACTATTGGTATTCAGTATCATGTGACATATTCTCGATCATTATTTGAGTGTTTCTGGATGTTTGGTATTCTGATGAAATCTTTTAGAATAGTAAGATTAGCGTGAGTAAGATGAGTGCCTTATATGAGCATATTAAAAACAACAAAACACATTGGTTTTAATTTATGGCCATAAGTATGCTAAAAGAGAATTTGAGAAGGGGTGATATATGTAATAACACTGAACTACAAGAAACTAAATGGATTATGGAACTCAGAACTGATCGTCCACCAGGTCTTAATAGTGTTATCCCCCTTAAGCCCATTTTTAAAAGCAAGAGGCCTTGCTAAAAAATGCAATTGACCTAATGGAATATGTTGATTGCATTACTGATTTGAGTATATACAGGCTATATATTCTGCTGTCTTACTTTCTTTTCCTTCATATAAGGAAAAGGTGTTTTTGATAACAGTTGATTGGTTACTTTGGTCTTGCAATTACTAATAGCTATTGCTTTATTTAAATTTGAAGATATTTTTCTTGATCGGCTGGTCGTAACTGCTGCTGTGCACAGTCACTTGATCAGAAAAACAAAGGGTTCCTCTAAGAAACGGAGCCACTTTATTGATAGAAAAGAAAACTCATGCTGTTATTCAAGAAGGCCTGCATCTAAGTCAACATGGGCATTGTATTTTTGCTCTTTGGTTTCCTTTTTCTTTCACTGTTTTTTTCATTGGCTCTTTTCCTTATATGACTATGAATAGTCAAGGTCTAATTTCTATTGGAAGACAAGCTTCCTGACCATGAATAGTCATGACTTGGTTCGTATTGGCAAACAAGTTTCCTGTTTAAAGATGATTGGTCCTTTTGTCATGCTAAAAAGCTGGTTCAGGTCTATATTAAATCAGCGAACACTTAAGAAAGCGAACACTGATTTATCGACCCCATGTCAGCGAAAGCTTACAATCCCGAACACTTAGAACAGTGATTTTTCCCCAGGGAAAAAAAAAATCACTGTTCCAAGAAAGAAAGAAAAAAAACCAAAAACTTTAAAACATTACATAACATGGGGGGCGTTGCCCCCCCACACCCCCCTACTTAAATATACCAACTCTGAGATTGCACTCTAGTGAGAAAAACGGCAAAATAATGAAGGTGGCCAGGCGATTTCTTTCCCAGGGGAAAGAATTTGCTTATATATCATTTTGGTATTTTGCCATTTTGTGCTTTCAAGTTTGATCAGGGCACATTTGAAAGAATGCATCTTCGATCATATAATAGGGAAACGCTGGTTCAGGATGACTAATTCATTGGACCAGCTTGTTCTTGATTTTTGCTGATTGGTTCTACTGTTGTTATGAATGACTTTAGACTGGCATGCTCCGGATTGGAAGAAATAGTTTTTGATAGTCTCTTATTGGTCATCCTGATATGCTAAATGCTTGATTCAGTATGAGAAGCTCATTGGTCCAGTCTGTTCCTGATTCTTGATGATTGGCTATTTCTCCTTTTATAAGAAAAATTACTGGTTAATGGGTGAGGATTTGAAGAAGGTTTTTACTGAAAGCGCTTATCCACCCTAGAACTTTATTTTATGCTACTTTTTGTTGTGCGTATTAAAGAATTTGTTTTTTAACGTGACATGTCAGTCTCACGACAGCCTTCGTGGTACATCTCATCTTTTTTGCCTGCAGTTGTATATAACATCCCTGATAGATGTCCTCTGCATTCTTAGTGTAAGAATGCTTATCTCACAAAGATATCTTACCCATTGTTATGTCATCTTGTGTGAAAGTCATATAATACACAATTTCACTGTGCAGTCTGTACTGTACCATATTGATATGTGATTGGTGTTCCTGCTACAACTGTCTTCCATTGACACGCCCTCATCTGCTATACATTAAGTTGTTCCACCTGTCCTCTTTCCCTGTGTTCATTCCTACAATTCATCTGTGTGTCCCTGTTCAATACACACACTTCTCCAAGTGTTTATTTTATGGATCTATATCATATCATTGAATGTACTATTTATTGAATGCTAAGTAGTTGAACACTAATAAGTGAAAACACTAAATAGCAAATGTTCGTTTAAGTGAAATGTTTTGCTGGGAAAACAACTGGTCAGCCATCATATGGGATTTGCCCTCTTCCCCACTGTAGTGCGATCTTGGAGTTGGTATGTTAATTTAAGTGGTGTGTGTGGGGGGAATAACCCCACAAAGATGTATTTTGTTTGATGATGTTTTTCTGTGGTTCGCTGGGTTGGCCAACTGTTTTTAACCCAGTAGAATGTTTTGCTTAAACGAGCATTCACTATTTAGTGTTTTTCGCTTATTAGTGTTCGACTAAGCGTTTGCTAAATAGTACGTTTGATGATGTGATATAGACCCTTATTTTACATGGCAGTCCATGTACCCATACAGATTATTTACACAACTTCTGTGCAGAATGGCTGGAATGGGATGTCACAATACTCTGCACTGTATACACTGCCCTGTACCATGTTTGGAACATGTAAATAAATTATGCATTAAGCCCTGGTAATCACTGTGGCATTCCATGCAATCCTGCTAACCTACTTTGCTCTGAGGTAACCAGGTTTGCTATCCATGTTGCTTTACATGATTTCCTAGCTGGAAACACAGTTGCCAGTCACAAAACCATGCTTGTTTACGTTTAAACGTGGTGAGCGGCTTGAATTTGTAATTAGCACTGCTGCTCACCACACATCACAGCACACACACGTAAACTCTATGTAGGCTTTGTGCGAAGCCTACACAGAGTTTACTGAATCGCAGGGTTGGTTTATAAATTGCATATTGTTTTACCATTACAGCTGCTAATGTCCCCTAGCATGGGCGTCCCAACATCTAAGTCCCTGAATCCTGAGAACTGTCCCTTGTCCCAGCAAAGTATCCATAAACACTCCTAGCAGTGCTTTGTTCAAGCCGGGAAAAGGCCAAGCTACAATCCAATAAGTAAATAACTTCTAAGTCCCTGAATCCTGAGAACTGCCCCTCACTCCAGCAAAGTATCCATAAACACTCCTACCAGTGCTTTATTCAAGCCAAGAAAATGCTAAGCAACAATCCAACAAATAAGGTAACTGTATGTCTTTACTTATTTATCTTACATTTCAATAAACAATAACTCAGCATGACAGGTTCACTGCAATGATTGCGTGCCTCGCTAGGGATGATAGCTGCTGGTATAAAACCTCCCCATCCCACATAGACATTCCTAAATCTATTTTACCTGCCAATCGTGAGGTGTATATTTTTTTCTTTTATTTCTTTCTTTGTCCTGACTGTAATCACGGCTACTCACGTCTTTTCTTATTTAATTTTATGTAACATTTTTGGGTTCTTACTGAGATTATCCTACCTACCTTAAAGTATTTCATTGACTGTTTGTATCATGTCTACTTTGTATTGGCTGGGGCCTGCACGCTCTGTTCCCCCTCGCTCCGCTTGGGCTCACTCTGGTCCCCTACCCTGCCATCATTCCCCTCACCCCAATTCAATTACATTTATAAATCCAGATACCACACCCCTCATCTAGTCCTACCAATCAGAACCCTCCTGCCATTACAACCCACATCTGCACATAACTCCACCCAACAGCCAACACTCAATTCCTACAATCATTATAGTTTCCTTTCTATTACTTCGACCTGTTAAATCATCTCCTATAGCCCAACTTAATTCACATAAGACCATTTAACACAATATGCCATACAACATAAAACACAATATCCTCTTACTCAGCTCTTTTGCCACTCTTTCCTTATTCACCCACTTCACTTCCCTCCCCTCCTTCTATTCCACCTACTCAAGTTCCGCAACTCTATCCTCACAACCCCATGTTAACACTAATAACTTCTCTGATGTCTTACCATCCCTATTTAACTTCCAAACCTACCTCCCAACTAAACGTAGATATGCCACTGCCAACATCAAACTACAACTTGCTTATAAAGTGCCTAATATGCCTCACTTTCAAACCTCCTGCTATTCTAAACAAACAATACATATACAGGTCCTCACCCAGTGTGGTGACATTCATCCCAATCCTGGTCCAGCAAATTCTCCAACCCACAGCCAAAGTTCCAATTCCCAGAACCTATTTATAACAACAGCAAATGTTCATAGTATCTGTAATAAAACTACTGAATTCCAGGCCTGGCTTTCTCTATACACCCCAGATATTGTAGCACTCACTGAAACTTAGTTGAAACTACATATAGCTGATACTGAAATAATCCCTCCAGGGTATAACATACTTAGAAAGGACCACCTCCACAAAAAAGGTGGTGGTGTTACATTAATTTACCATGACTCCATAACTATCACACAATTTTCAAAACCTGTTCCTCTATTTGGAAACATAGAACTATTACCAGCAATACTCCATACCAACAAACAAAAATAAATATGTATTCTAGTACTGTACATTCCCCCAGGTCACAATATAACTATTTTAGAAGATTGTCTTTCCTGGACAACCCAAAATATCTCAAATGAAACCATTATTCTGGGTGACACTAACATAAATTGGCAAGCTCTCACCTCTAACTACCCATCAAATAGCATAAACTTGTATAGGTTTACCCACCTCATCACAGACCCCACATATATAGTAAACAAACAACCTGAATCTACCCTTGATTGTATTCTCGTCTCACACCCTCACAAATACACTCACACAGGCACCCTCCCAAGTATCTCCAGTGACCATCTACCTGCCTTCACTCATCAAACCCAAATGCAAACAGCAAAAGCCCATCCATATAAAACTTCTAGAAATCTTACCCATTTCAGTCAAAAGGTATTTATAGATACTTTAAATGCCCACAACTGCCACCCTGCTAAAATACTTCTGCTGCATGAAGCAGTAGAATATTCAATAACCTCTTTCTTTCTACTCTCAACAAAGTCACCCCTATGCGAACAAAAAGAATTAAGCATAACTATGCCCCTTGGCTAACAAAACATGCTAAACAGATTCTAATTTCTAGAGATAGAGCATGGAATGAATGATGTAAAAACAGAACCCCACAAAATGAAATACAATACAAACAACTACACAATACTGCTAAAAAGCTAGTTATTACCAACAAAAAAAACTACTTCTAGACTCAACTAGACTCCCAAAGCAACAACCCCCAACATTTCTGGAAATCTATTTCCTCACTCCTTAACCCTGGAAACCAACAAAATCCTACACCATCTCCTGAGAAGGACCCACTAGAAATTGCCCATACCTTCAACACCCACTTTATCAAAACCATTCTAAAACTGATCAATGATTTCTCTATTCAAACAAACTCTACCTCAAACAGTTCCGAAAGCTATCCAAGTCTCCCCTCTCTTAACTCAGACACCTACTCCCCCCTTTAAATAACACAACAGATAGTATCCCATTTACTTGCACATTTACTATACAAACTGTGCCCACCTCTCTAGTGTATAAACTGTTAACTAAACTAAAACCATGTTCCACCTCTGCTGACAGACTTCCAGCAGAATACTTAAAACTTGCTGCAGTTGCGATAGCATACCCTGTCAGCATCCTCCTCAATTGATCCATCTCCGAATCATACATTCCACAACTCTAGAAAAAATCCATCATAACTCCACTACATAAAGATGGCAATGTTTGTGATCTATCTAATTACCTGCCCATATATATATATATATATATATATATATATATATATATATATACCCTCTCTATCTAAAATCCTAGAAAAGCATATTCATACCCAACTGTTAAAGTATCTCATCAACAATAACTTACTTACCCCCACTCAACATGGTTTCCATCCTGCACATAGCACTACCACTGCCTTACTTTCATTCACCAATTCTGTTAAAGCATTAGATGCTGGGCTACTAACCTCTGTTATCTTACTGGATCTATCTAAGGCTTTCGATACAGTATCACACCCTAAACTACAGCTACAACTTAAGTCCTTAAATTGCTATCCACACTCACTGGCTTGGTTTTCCAACTATCTCTCTGACAGAAAACAATCTGTCAAATGGCAAAACAAGCAATCCGAATATCTCTTAAAGAAAACAGGAGATCCCCAGGGGTCCATACTTGGGCCATTACTATTTAATATTTTCATCAATAACCTCCATAAAGCTTCCCATCTCAGTACTCTCGTACAATATGCAGATGATTCTACAAAAATAACTTCTGCCAACAGTCTGGCTGACCTTCAACATCTAAAACAAAAAAGCCTTTACTTCCATTGAATCCTGGTTAAATGATGCTCAACTTCTACCCAACCCAAAAAAACAAAACTTCTAATATTTTCATCCAAACCTTTAAATAAGGATTTCAAAATTTTCTCACAAAACGATACCAAAATTGAACAAGGAAAATCATCAAAACTTCTAGGTGTCATAATTGATGACAAACTTTCCTTTGATAATCATATTCATAACACAATCAAGAAAACCCATTTTAAACTTGATAAGTTATGCAGGCATAAACATTTTATGAACATGGCCACCACGTTAAAACTGGCTAACTCTCTTCTCCTCCCCACCCTCCTTTATGCTAGCCCCATATTTACCAACCTACATACAACTCTCAAAAACAAACTACAGTTCTGCTACTACAAAATAGCAAAGTTTGCCTGGAACATGCCAACTCGGGCCCATCATTGCCATGCCTTAAAAATCTAAACTGGCTTGACTTCCCCAACTATCTACACTACTCCCAACTAACTTTCACCCACAAACTATTATTTAACTCTAACTTTTGTCTCTCTCTTCACACTATCCTAAACACATACACCCCAACACATAATCTTAGGTCTGCAAGCAAACAGCTACTAAACATCTCAAGGCCAAACAAATGTGCAGGACAAAGCCTCTATTTTTTCATCATTGCCAAAGCCTGGAACGCACTGCCTCTTCCATTACTCAAACAGACTCCTTATAAGTATTCAAAACTGCACTAAAATCCCATTACCTCAATAAACAGACATGCTCTTGCAACTAACTGGTCTAAACCACCATAAATAGGGCACTGTCACTAGTCACTATCAAATAATGTCCCTTAGATCACCTATCTTTGTAATTGTCCCTAGGTTTCTATTTTGCCATAGCTCTAGATACTATATTCTACTTGATACTGTAGCTGTACTAGCAATTTATAGGCTGATGTACTTACTAAAAAAAAAATATGAATGTTTATACATGTTTGTATACGACTATAGTTCTTATATTGTAACTACCTTTAAACTTCTGTAAATACTTGCAGTTATGATGTTTACTTGCAACTGATACATGATGTATGATTGATGTTCCTTTTACACTCTGTATATATTTTGTTCATATGATGTTGACACCATTGTCTTGTAATCACTCTTGGAGCTTTTCTCCCTGGCCCTCCACTGAAAATGGGTCTCTGACCCAGTGGACTTTCCTGGTTACCAAATGCCAATAAATAAATAAATAAATAATAAATAAATATATTATTCTAAATGAGAGAATTTGCATTTGACCAAACTAATGTACATAAGCTGGTGCTTCCTAGTGTCCTATTAGCACATTCTGAAAATGTGTAATCATAGTTTAACTTATAGCCAATATCTGTTGCAATGTATTAGTGATAAACATTTTCTTTTTGTCATTAATAATGATACACAATATTGTTCGTATAGTATCAAAAAGCAGAATGCTTCTGTAAAGCAGAGCTGAATGAGACATGCAAATGGAAAACACACTGTACGTAGGGAGAAGGTACAGTTACTGCACAATGGCCTTGTGTAGGAAGTCTGCGTATACTTGTTATTTCTCTGAATTTTGTTATCAGAATTAGAATTCTGCAGTTTAACAGCTTGGTCTGTTGGTATAACAGAAGCAGCTCTGATGCCATATCTATTACATTATAACTTCAGACAGGAAGACAAAAGTTAACATCTGAATTTGTCAGTGGAAAACAGCTTTAATGCATATTATCTTGATAATTAAACAGAAGTGCTCACTTAATGGAAGCCTAGTTAACTTTTGAACATTATAGTGAATGTTTTCTTTTAAGGCGTACAGTGTGTATTGAAATAATCAAAATGAGAAAATCAAAGGGTGCCTCATATTAAAAACATATTTAGTATGGCTATATCAGTGTATCATGATTATTTCTTTAATATCTTTTCATTTCTTTAATATCTTTTCACTTAATGTAAAATGTTAAATGCATTATACAGAACTATAGAGGTATATTTACTCACAGAAACATTTTTGAAGGGTAAAAATGGCTTATAATATTAAGAAATCAAATGTACACTTTGATACATCACATTGTGTTATGTGATTTTTAATATTAACTAGTCAAAGGGGAACTCAACAGTTATGGAATGTATTTCATAAATACAGTTACAACAGATGGCTATGGGCATTAGTCACTGTACTTAACAAACTGAGTTGGGCTTATTATTAGAAATGTGTGCTGCCATCAGCTTTAGATATTAACATTAATAGTATGGTCCTTGAGATACCACTTTGTGATAACTTTTTTGTTATCCTATATTGCGAAGCTGCTTTTATTTCAAAAGACTTTGCAAACAGTAGACAAATATTGAGAAAAAGGACTAAATAATGTATTGTCTCTGCCTTTAAATAGGTTTAATGATTGGAAAATGTTTGTGATAAAACTACTAGATGCAAATATTGACCTTTTAGCCAGATACCTATTTTTTTATTTTTTGTAGAGAAATAACTATTAAAAGGGAACAAGGAAACATGCTGATAATGAAGTATTGAGTCACTTAGTTTACAGCAAAACTTTATTTAAACTATAATAGAGAAAACTAGATTCTCTTCCATAAAAAATAGTGAAACACAGGTGTGTATTGCATATTTACAAAGAAAAAGAACTAATGGAAGATTTCTGGGTATGAGGAATAATGACACAAAAATCTGGTTAGTCTTTAGTAATTGTAAAAGTAGTAGTAAAAACTCTGATGTGCATGACATGTGTAAAGGTAATGAAATGTACATTAAACCACTGGAAACTACATATTTCAAAAGCCTGTCTACTGTACTTGGTTTTTAATGGGATTTACAAGTGCAAGAGTCTCAGACACTCAAAAATCACTGGTAGCCAGGGACTGGGGGGTCTTGTACCTCACACTGGCTGCTGCTGGTGCTTGAACTCAATTACATGTCCAGGTGAGGTACAACAGACATGCAGAGAAAGTGGACCTGACACCCCCCCCCCATAATGTAGCTGAGTTAAGTGAGACCACCATGGAGAGGGAGTGGAAGGGGATGGGACTGTAGATTAGGGTTTCATTCAGTGATTGGCGAGGATAAGGTTTAGGGAATGTGGGGGGGTTAGAGGTAGGGAGTAGCAGTGGTGTTTATGATTAGGGAGTGTCAGGAGAGTTTTAGGTTTTGGGAGAAGGAGAGGATTTTAGTGTTAGGGAACAGTCAGGGACTTTAGTGTTAGGGAAGTTTTAGGTTTGGGAAGCAATTCAGGAATTTATGGTTAGAGAGCAGGAGGGAATTTCAGGTTTAGGGAGGGATGAAGGAATTTAGGGTTAGAAAGGATAAGGAGTGAGAGTTGTACTGTTAGGTTTAGGGACCAGGTGGCAGTTTTAGGGTTAGAGTTAGGGCTCTATTAGGGCAATGAAGTTAGTAAGGGTTGGATGGTTGGAGGGCTAGGTAGTTAAGTAGGATGGGGCTAGTGGCAGTTAGGGCACTTGCAATTTAGAGCAAATAGTAGTGAACAAAAGTGTTATGAGCTAGTAACATGCAAGCAGTTGTGCTAGAACTGTTTTGAAACATGCGTCAGACCTTAGGAACAACCAAAATCTTAGCAGCTTTTGTGCTGTACTTGGTTGTGTTGCAAACAGCATGGTTAATGTAGACAATGGAGAACAATTTTTGCTCTCTACTGTATTTTTAATCTTATCAGGTAAAATTAAAGTTACCATGCTTGACTATTTCCAAATAGAGACACAGTCTATGGAGACGTACTTAGAACAGGAGTAAATGTTTTTAAAGTGACTCCTTATGAATCCAAATAATTAAGGTATTATTGAAAGGAACTTATCAAGAGTTGAAAAGTTTGCAACAATTGTGTTTTTACAGAAGAATGGGGAAAAGTGAAAAGAGAAATTGCCTGCCTACAGCTTTACTACCAGGGGTGTCTACAGCATTTAACAATATTAGAATCTGATCTGTAGAGTGTCATTGAATTGTTTGGATAAGACAGCAGCATACTGATTTTTGAAAGGACACATAAGTTATATAATAATTACAGAGTTATTAACTGATACTTATGAAGACACTGAAGATAATAAGCAAACTGTAGTTGTCTTACTTGAGATGTAACAAGCTTTTGACAGGGCTAAATACTCTCTCATGGGGCACTAAGATGGTGATCAAATATCTAAGGTTAGAGGAGAAGCCATTGCTTTGTGCAGTTTATATTTGAATGACAGAAAATATTACACAAAAGTGAAAAACTGTTTTTTGGAATATGGTCACTAAAAAGGGAGCACCATATAGTCCACACTATTTTTTTTTCTTCTCATTGCTAAGAAGTAATTTGCCCTTATAAAGTTATACTTCTTGCATGCAAGAATATTCATTGCTAAGAAGTAATTTGTCCTCATAAAGTTATACTTTTTGCATCTGAGGATACTCTTTATATTAGTGATCTTTGGTTGGAGTGACTTCTGGAGAAATATTTGTAGGTTCAAAGATAGCTTAAGGTACGTATCCCAAAATTCATTCAAAGACACATGACACTGTGTTTTGTGGGCTTCTTCAAGATAACTGTTTAATAACAGAAAACAGACAGAGCATATCCAGGGCTTTAAAATAATAAAGATAGGTTTAGTGAGCTATAACATTTTAAAAACAGCTTATAAGATAAACTTGTTGGTCAACTGGCAATGCTTAACAGCATGAAAAAAACATATCTCAAGATATTCGGAAGCTGACTGGTGAAAATCATTCACTTTCTTTTATGAATTTTTATATACACTCTTAATGGGTTTAGAAAGTCTTGTGGACACTGTGTATGTTTGATGTGCATGAATTCAAAATGCTTGATACACACTGTACACATCTGGCACAAGGTGTAATTCTGCAACATTCAGAGATAAAACAAATGAATACAGGTGTACATCTAGTACAAGGTGTAATTCTGCAACATTCAGAGATAAGACACATGAACGCAGGTGTACATCTAGTACAAGGTGTAATTCTGCAACATTCAGAGATAAGACAAATGAACACAGATGCACATCTCGTGCAAGGTGTAATTCTGCAACACTCATAGATAAGACAAATGAATGCAGGTGTACATCTAGTACAAGGTGTAATTCTGCAACATTCAGAGATAAGACAAATGACTATAACATTGGGTAAGACTGTGATTCAGGTCGTAGCCAGCTATAGGTCCCCAACCATGTCCCAAGACTCTCACTCTACGTTCCTAAGCACCCTGGAAACTATTAGGGTCCAACCCAACCCTCTCATACTAGATGACTTCAACTACCCCTCCATCAACTGGGAAAACTACTCATGCACCAATACACTGGCCCAATGCTTCCTGGAATTCATCAATTCCAATGCCCTGGACCAGCTCATTCTTACCCCCACTAGAGGAAGCAACATTCTTGACCTGGTTATCACTAACATGGGCAACCATTGCTCTACAGCAGTAGTCAACTCCTCCCTGGTTAGATCCAAACACAAACTAATCACCATGGATATCCACATCTCACCCATACCCCCCTACAAAGGTAACAACCATGAAAAACTTCTCCAAAGCTGACTTTGGGCTCCTAAAAACAGAGGTGGCTAATGTCATGCCACCCATGACAATGGAAAATAGATGCATGACTGCCAAATTATAAACCAATGCACTGTACAAACACGTACATAAATGCATGGAACTAGCCATACCCAACAGATCCAAGACATTCTCCTCTAAAAAAAGGAAGCTGATCTGGCTGTCCCCTGCCATTAATAAACTCTACAACAGAAGGAAGAAACTGTTGCAGAAAAAAGTGAAGTCTCAAGACTGGAACAAAACCCTTATTAGTCTCAACAAAAAGTTGAGATCCCTCATCAAAACCTCTAAAGCCAGCTGTGAAGGTAGAATTATGGGAGACACTAAAAAGAACCACAAAGCCTTCTGTAGTTATATCAATAATCTCCATGGCAATACCCAGGTTTACTCTGAGTTACTGCACAATGATATCTCCTATACTGAGCCAACAGATATAGCCAACATAATGGCTGACAGATTCAGTGCTAACTTTACCCCCCCCCCCCAAAGGACCAACCACAATACCGTAGGAATGCCAGGCACCCAGCATTACTGCAGCACAGGTTAAAGCTGCATTATCCATGGCCAAGAATACAGATTCCATGGGACCCAACAATATCCCTGGATGTGTTCTACATGAACTGCAAAGTGAACTGACACCATATCTGTATGCCCTGTTCAATCACAGCCTCACCTCAGGCTTTGTCCCTACCAAATGGCATACTGCTACAATCATCCCTCTCCATAAAGGGGGAGAGCAACTACAGACCCTGGGAATTATCGCCCCATTAGCCTGATGAGTCTGATATGTAAGGCTATGGAATGCACCATCATTGACCTAATTAACAAGGATATAGGGCATCTCCAAACTCTAGATCCCATGCAATTTGGTTTTGTGAAAGGTAGATCATGCCTGCTCGACCTGGTTGACTTCTTTGAGTCAGCCACCAGAACTGTGGATGAGGGCAAGGCAGTTCATGCAGCCTACCTTGATCTGGCCAAGGCCTTTGATACCATTGACCACTCAGGAATTATTGATAAACTCACCAAACTAGGCAGCAACCCCTATAGTACTAGGTGGGTTGCAAATTGACTCACAGATAGAACCCATGGTGTGAAAGTAGCGGACTCCAAGTCAAACTGCCAACCAGTTATGAGTGGAGTCTCACAGGGATCAGCCTTGGGTCATCTCCTGTTTGGCGTCTACTTCTCAGAAGTCTAGGCCAACATGGAGGGACTCTGGCTGCCCAAGTTTGCAGATGACTGCAAGTTGGGAGCCATTATTAACTCCCCAAGTGAAGTAGACATCCAACAGAAAGGCCTCACTGAGACCGATGACTGGTGTCAAAACTATGGCCTTAAGCTTAATGTCAAAAAATTCATTGTCATCCCCTTTGGGAAAAAAATCAGTTCCCACTAATTACCACATCGATGGAAACCCGCTGAACACTGAAGGTGTTATAAAAGTTCTGGGGACACAGGTTGACAGCAACCTCTCCTTCAATCACCACATTGCCACTGTGGTCAGAAAGTCCTTCTATGTGGCACATCTCATTGCCTAGTTTTGCATCCAAGAAGAAGGAGGTTATCATCTCTCTCTACTCTTCCCTCATTAGGCCAGTCATTGAGTATAATGCCCCTTTTGGTATGTACCTCACTAGACACATGCAACAGCTGGAAAGGCCACAAAAGTACCTCACGAAGAGGATCCCAGGCCTTAAACATGTGGACAGACTAAAAAAACTCCAGCTATTCTCTGTCTCATATCATCTACTAAGAGGCAATCTTTGCTTGACTTACAAAGCCATGTCTGACCCAGCTCTGTTAGAAATGCTACATCTAAAGAAATCCCAATCCCTCCAAGCCACACGCTCCAGAGACCTCAACCTCATTACCACAATCAACAGAACATGCTGTAGGGACAGGTTCATAACCCAGAGACTGCCCATGCTGTGGAGTAGGCTTCCCATACATGTCAAGCAGAGCACCTCACTGGCCCTCTTCAAGAGAAATCTTGATGAGTGGATGGGAAATAAAAAGTTCACCCCGGGGATCACTCCAGTGGCTCTACTTGATAGAGGCACTGGGAACTGACGTCAGGTGGCATGATGCCAGGGCACTTCTATGGGCTACTCTTGTAAAGGCTCCTGGGGCATTAGCCTAGTACACAACTATGAACCTAGGAATGCAGGTATACATCTAGTACAAGGTGTAATTCTGCAACATTCAGAGATAAGACAAATGAACGCAGGTGTAGATCTAGTACAAGGTGTAATTCTGCAATATTCAGAGATAAGATAGATGAATGCAGGTGTATATCTAGTAGAAGGTGTAATTCTGCAACATTCTCAGATAAGACAGGTGCACAGAGGTAGATCTGATACAAGGTATAAGTCTGTCATATTCAGAGATAAGACAAATGCACACATCTATAGTTCTGATACAAGGTGTAATTCTGCTATATTCAGAGTTAAGATATATATAAATAGGGGTAGATTTGGTGTGAGGTTCAATTCTTTTCTATTCAAAGAAAAGACAGATGCAGATCTGGTACAAGGTGTAAGTCTGCTACATTAGACAGAAATTGCGCAGACAGGTGTAAATCTGGTATAAGGTGTAAGTCTGTTACATTCAGAGAGAAGACAGGCGCACAGAGGTAGATCTGATACAAGGTAAAAGTCTGTCATATTCAGGGATAAGAAAAAATGCACACATCTGTAGTTCTGATACAAGGTATATTCAGAGTTAAGATATATATGAATAGGAGTAGATTTGGTGTAAGGTTTAATTCTTTTCTATTCAGAGAAAAGACAGATGCAGATCTGGTAGAAGGTGTAAGTCTGGGACTTACAAGATAGCTGTACACTGATCAGCAGCTTAACTTCAGCTCTCCCAATCTGAAAACAGAAGCTGAAAAACTGAAAAACTGCAGCCAGAGGTATTGTCAACTTGAATAAAATCCAGTTACTAACTACTACGTATACTGCTTGGATGCCCGCAAAGAAGAACCTAGAAAGCCTGAAAGAAAATCAGCTAGAAAAGGTGGAGACTGACTGGGAAGAATCCTGTAGCTGTTCAGCAAAAAGCAGTTCAAGCTCCATCTTTGGTGCAAGACATGGCTTCCAGTAATCTGGATGAAAAAAATATGCCAAATGTGCTCAGAACTGAATAAACTAAATGAAACACCAAAGGAGTATATCAACTCAAATAACACAAGGCTGGAAAAAAATGAAGAAGCTTTAAACAGATATTCTAATGAGCTGATAAAGCTTAAAAATCAGAGGATAACATGAAGAAAAGGCTGGCTGAACATAACACTGATCAAAAAGAGATGTTTCAAAAAATGGTAGAATTAGAGTACAGAGCATGTAGAGTAATTATGAGATTTTCTGTTGTACCAGAAAAAGAAGAAGGAACAGACTATATTAATTTTGGGAAGGCACAAATAAACAAATGGACTGGTATTCCACAGTGGAAACTGTTAATTGAAAGGGCATACCATGTGTATGCCCCCAATCAGACCATGAGAAAGTAGCCAAGAGCTGCAGTAGTAAAGATACAAACCTACCAGCAGATACAGTTGATCCTAACAAAACTGTGGCAAAAGGGCAAAGTACTAAAAGTTGGAGATAGAGAGTTTGTGGAAAATGACTATTCACTGTAAAGCAGGCAGAAGAGAAACAAATTTATTCCACAAATCATAGAATGTCGAGAGGCAGGTGTGAGAGTCAAGCTAAAGTATCCATCTGTCTTCAGAATATTTTTTCCTGGATCAAAGTCATTTTTGATGCAGAACAAGCTAAGGAGTAAATGCAAAAGTTTGTCCAACAATAAATGAGCTACCAAACAGAAGGGGACTCAGCTTCTCATTCTCCAGATAATAAAGCACACAGAGAGACTTAGTCAGTGAAACCTTTTCCAATGTCCCAAAGTAAAATGCTTGAGACACAGAGAAAAGTACAGGAGGTGACCAGAAGAAATAGGTGCACTGTTAAATTGAATCGGAATCTGGAGTTGGGAGATTGAGATTAACAGGAAATAGACCAGCAATATGGAAAATAGTGAATAAATGTGAGACTGCAAAGCATCAATCACATTTGTGAAATATGGTTGTATAAGAATAAGTGGAAACAGTGGACATTTGTTTGTTGACTTTGTTAAACTTGTGAGGAACTGAACGGCATTTACCTCACCTCATGTGGTTAATGTTTGGAAGGACTCTCAGGGGAGAGAGTAGTAGGAAGGAAAGTTAATAGGCTATAGTCTTGATTTGTTGAGGTGGGTGTAAAAGTACATAGATCATAATCATAGCTCTCAACCAATCAGGGACAAATGTCAACAGAATCAGGGACAAATCCAGAGAAAATCAGGGACAATCAGGGACACTTTTAAAATATTAGTACTATTAACTTGAGACTGACAGAATAAGAGAAGGTGAATTCATTTACATCTTTTGAAGTTAAAGAAGTTCATAGGTTTATAGGTATGTAGGTGTTCATTAGGTTAACAACCACAAGGGTCTTTTTGAGCCTAGCCATGCATCACAAATCTCTGACAAGTTCTGATACCCTTGATAAGTGTAAGCATGGGCCTTTATCCATTAAAGACATAGGTGCCAAACCAAAGATGAATTTCCATTTTCCCATACAGCTGTCCAAGTTGAACTTGAATTGGGTTAGGAAGGATCTCTGCTTCACATGGATGGGGAGCCTACTCCATAGTAGACAGCAGAAGGGAATGAAGAGGTTGTTAGATAACAAGATAGATAGGTTCATAGGTTCATAGGTGTGTACTAGGCTAATGGCCCTGTAGCCTTTACAAGCCTAGCCCATAGAAGTCTACAACCCTTAATTATTGTCACTATTTACAAAGTTTAATTCACCATCTTTCCTCCAAAAGTCATCCATTTTAAGAGGGTTAAGAGGGATACAGCTAAAATTTCAGTCAAAATCAGGAATCTCCCTAAAAATCAGGGACAGTTGAGAGGTGTGATATATGTAAAACTAATATGGTTTCTCTTACTTTTGCATAAGTGAATGTCTGGATTCACCCTTGACTGACTGCAATAACAATTTTTAAGTAGAAACAAGTAAATATGAGAACACCAAATATAATGAAAAGATTTCCTCTAGCGATAAGTGTTTCAGTTCATCTTTCAGGTTGCAACAGTGGAATACTAAGAACCAATCTCCACCAAAAATGGTAAAGGAACAAAACCAGTCCACAAAAAGGCAAAATTCATGTTTGTGAGCTGCTGAATCAGGCTACTAAATGCTGACTCTGATGAATGCCCTAGTTTTATGTGTGGGCAAAACTGCTCAGTTGTGATTTACATTAAATATATTTTTGCTACTACGAATATATAGTTTTGGAATTATTTTGAGTTCAGCACTTAGTAGCCTGATTCAGCCACTCACAGACAAGAATTTTGCAACAGAGGAATACAGTTTTCTTTTTTCTTACTTTTTCATGGAGGCAAGCCTGTAATAGGTCAGTAAAAGTCAGAATACTGATTTCTTCAAGGCTAAGAGTCAATGATTTCTCAAAGCATGCAAGTACTTTTCACATCTTGGAAGATGGAACAGAGATTAAAAAAATAGACACCAATTAGTGTAAGTAGAAATTAAGGCATTAACATGCATCTTAGCAGGGATAACCTCAGTTTCAGGTTAATGGGCCTGTGTTAGCAGCTGTCTCTTTAGCATAAATGTTCCTATTAGTAGGGTTAAACTTCATTATTTGAAGATATACATAGCTATGTGTGTTTGTATTAAGTTAATGAGTTATGAGAGTGTACTGGGGGCGTGTTTTTGAGAGGTTTTATTGAAACAAAAAGTCTTGTAAAATGTGACCTAGGTTCCAGTGCTGATGATAAGAAAAAATGTTTAAAGGATTAACATGCCAAATATTATTGGCTGCATGTATCATGAAAGCTACAATTAGACATTTAAAAAGTTGCCATTTATAATAGGTGGGAATAATGACTTCTTACCATAATGGCAACACTTTCCATATTATCTTGGAATGTAAATGGTCTCACAGGTATAAACAAAAAGGAAAGAATACTTAAATATATTAAGAAATGCAGAGTGCAAATAGTAATGTTACAGGGGATACATTTGGAAATAACTGAGCATGTGAATTTGATAAAGAAAGGATTTCAGGATGAATATTCTGCAGAATATCAGGGACAAAGGAAAAGGGAGTACTTATATTAATTGCTAGAAGAACTCAAGTAGTGATATAAAAGGGAGAAAAGACAATAATGGCAGATCTGTAGTAGTAGGGGGCTACTAGTAAGGGGTAAGGATTATACTGGTTTGCATTTATATTCCAACTAAAACTGCTGCTTTGGAACTTAAAAGTTTTGGGAGCAATAATCAGCTTTCAGCAAGGAATATTACTTATAGATGGGGACTGGAATTTGATTTGCAAAGATAAGGATGTATCTGGGGTCTAGAAGGGAAATATAGCAAAAGAGGCAAGATTTATGAAGAAATGTATGAAAATATTTGGTATGACAAACATGACTTCAATAGCAAGAAATATGAGAGAATTTACATATTATTCCCCAAGGTACTATAACTGAGCTAGATGTCATAGAAATTTTATTTCACAGGAACATGTCCATTTAATTGAGAATTCTGATACATATCCATTAACTATTTCAGATCATGTGCCAATAATTACTGAGATAAAAATGCAGTGTAATGAAGTAAAGTTGAAACACTGGCACTTCTCTACCTACATGTTAAAAAAGAGGAATTTAAGGAATGAGAAGTGGAAATTATCCAGGAGTTATTAGAGAGGATAGAAAGTACTTCAAAAGTTATAGCTAGTGAGTGGGATAAAATGAAAGTGGAGTTTAAAAATAGGGTAGAAATAAAAGAAAAAGATTTGGTTAAGAAGCAATAAGAATTATTTAGAGGGGCTGACAAAGATTAAAGTATTACAAAATAAGGAATATCACAGAACAAGAGGAGATGCAATTGCAGAATGCTAAACAGAAAATAAGGGAGCACCTGGATAATATGCAGAAGTTAAGAAAGACTGTTGTTAAGCAACTGTTTTTTGATAATAATTCCAGAACACAAAACTTTTGGATTTATGACTTAGGTAACAGAAAGTAGAAAGGGTTGCTGCCAAACTTATGGAGCCTATAACAAAAAAAATAACCAGAGATTCTGTAGGGATATTAAAGATGTTTCAGAAAATTTATGGACATTTGTACAAAACAGAGAAATGGGGAAATAAAGAAAAAGCACAAATGGAAATATGTATGGAAGACTTAAGTATGCCAAGATTAGAGGTAGATGAGGCAAAATAACTAACAGTTAAGACAAGAGAAGTTGAGATAAAATGATGATGTATAAGCAATCTACAGGACAGTCTCTAGGAATAGATGGTATTCCAGTGGAAGTTTGGAAGTTAGGAGGGAAGAAAGTGATAAAGATCTGGAAGGTTTTATTTAACACTATTTTAAAAGGAAGGAAGATACCAACATCCTGGTTGTTTTAATACCTAAATAAGGTAAAGACTCCAGCTTCATACAGGCCCATTGCAGTTCTAAACCACGATTATACAGTGTTTATGTCTATAATGGCTAAAAGAATGCCAGAGGTTATGCCAAAATCAATGTGGTTTTGTGAAGGGGATACAAACATTTGACAACATTAATAGAACAACAATGATCTAGAGGGAAGCAAAATGTGAAAATACCATTATTATTGGTGGGTCTTGATGCAGAGAAAGCATTCAAGAGAGTAAGCTGAGGTTTTATGAGTAGGGCAATGGAAGCATTTGCATTTCCTGATATAATATTAAGGTTAATTAGAAGGAGTGTGAGGGTTTCTCTCAGAAAAGTTGTTTCTAAACAGAGGAACCAGGCAAGGGTGTCCTCTTTCCTCTTTTTTTCCATTATATTTAGAACCACTGGAAAGAAAATAAGGGACTCAGAAATTCAAGGGTATAATTGGTATGGTGTTCAAGAAAAGTTGGCTTTATTTGCAGATGATATTGTTTTGTACCTGAAAGAACCAGAAAAAGACATTTCAGTGTTGTGGAATAGTCTGAGACAGTTCTGTTTTTTTTTTTTCAGGATATAAAATTCAATGAAGATAAAAAACATTATAGCTATAAACCATGCGCCCATACATGAATTGGTCCCTCAATACCCATATTTACGGAGACATGATAAAAAGGGGCCTATATTATTTGGTTGAATGGCTATTCAGCGAATAGCCATTCATTGAGCACCTATTAAGCGAAGCCACTCTTCATCAAATGGCAAATTTTAACTAGGGCAAAACAAAAGTTGGCCACTGCCTGGAATTTGCCCTTTTCTCCAGTGTAGTGCAATCTCGGAGATTGTATATTTAGTTGGGGTGTGTGGCAGGTTTTCAAGTTTTCCAATTGTTTTTTTTTTTTTTTTTGCAGTCGCTTAGTTGGCCAACCTCTTGTTTGCCCTATTTAAAATTCACTGTTCAATGAAGAGTGGCTTCACTTAACAGGTGTTCGATGAATGGCTGTTCAATGAATAGCCATTCAATGAAGTGATATAGACCCGATAAAAAGAAGTATTTAGGAGTATGAATTAAAAAGGATTCAGTTATGTCAGCTAAAGATATGTGGGAAGAGACTAACAAAAAAAAAAATAACACAAAAAAAGAGATACTGGAAGTTATTTTTATGGATATGGATAGCAAGATACAAGCAATGAAAATATTTTTAATCCCTTTAGTTTTATATACAGGTCAGGCATATTTTTATCAACCAGAGAAGTTGTGGACATTAATTAGTAAAGATCTGAATGGTTTTATTTGGGAGAGGAAGAGGGCAAGAGTCAAGTGGGATAAGTCAATCCTCTCAACAGATAAAGGAGGTTTAGGATTACCTGATTTGAAGGGATATTTTAAGCTACACAGGCTGTAAGCAAACACTGTGGGACTCACCACGAGCAAATAAAATGTTCATTCAAAAATCATGAGGCATAATTTCCAACCAAAACGATTTATTTAGAATGAAGTACAGGAGTGCAGGATAAGCGCTTTCGCGTACTGCAACGTACGCTTCTTCAGATCAATTTTAGAGTAAAATCTGTTCATTTAAATACAACTATAGTAAAACCAATTATTCAATTAATCTATTTATCAATATAACTGGCGCTCTATCTATCTTAAACCTGCTTTAAAGATATATGCAAACTATAAAACAGCACTTAAAACATTTAATAACATATATGCTGATATATAAATTAAAATATAGGCTAAAATATAAAGCCCATATAAACATAGCTGATCCCTAACTTAAAGCATAATCTATGTATCATATTTAAAAATAAAAATAAAATAAAAATGACTTCTACTACCTATTGAATGCTCTAACATCACTTGGTATTCATAATATAAACAATCATAAATAATGGTAAAGTAAAAGAAAATGTTAAAGCTGTTCCTATCTAATTTGCATTCATATTTAAAATCAATAGCAAACGGCCCCTGTATTTAATATATAAAACATGTTCTTGTTTAATGAAATGTAATATATATAGAATAAAATCTAATGTACTAAATTTTAATAGAACAGCAATATTCTAATATACAATCTATTAAGATACATAGTATAATAGTTAAATAAATAAGCTATAAATAATTTTATATATATATAAAAATCCATTAATATTTACAAATATTTAATTATATACTTGTATAAATTACAATTTAATCTTGACCATGGACCTAACTAAGATATTCACTTTCTAGATTTTAATATAGGTTTAAGTGAAACATATAAATTCAGACCTGGGGGCATATGTGCTCTTAGTTTGAAAATCCACTCCAGTTTGACCTTCTCTAAGGTATTCACATGGTCCCCTCCTCTCTCACTCTTTGTCACTATCTGAAGGACTCTAAAACTAAAAGTATGATCTTGAAAGGCTATAATATGCTTAGCTAAAGCATTCTGTTCCTTCTTCTGTCGAATATTATATATATGATTATACACCCTCTTCTTAAATGGTCTCTTAGTTAACCCTACATAAAACGCTGGACATAAATCACAAGTGGCAAGATATATCAAATTTTGTGTCTCACAGGTGGCATAAAACCTCAGTGCAAATGTGAAATTGAGTGTGGGATGAATAAACTCTTGATCTTTACTTATGTACTTACATGTACTACAGTGTGTACATGGGTAAGTACCTTGTAGGCCCACTCTACCTGAAGCCATCTCTTTTTCAGGTTTAAAGCTATCACATAACAGTCTTTTCAAATTCCTGTGGTTGCGATAGGCAAAACTTGGTTTATTGCCTACTAATTGTAGAGTGCTCTGGTCAACTATTAGTACTTTCCAATTGTTCTGTATGATATTCCTTATGGCTATATAGTCATTAGTATAAGTGATAGTTAACCTAACTCTATCACTAGATAAACGGCTAAAATGAGCAATCTTAGGTCTCTGCCCATTTAAAGGTAGACTTTCTTTCAACTGATGGAATACATCTGATCTTATTTCCTTAACCATTTTTCTCTCATAGCCCCTTTCCACAAATAATTCTTCCATGAGGTCAATCTGTTCTGATCTAATGACTTCATCTTTACACATCCTACCAATTCTAATGAATTGACTCCTAACAATTCTAGGGAAGACATGCCTGGGATGCATCAAAACTCAGGAGCGTGTTTTTCCAACAAGGTTTCCTGTATAACGTGAAAACTAGCTCACCTGCTCGAATACTCAAATTCACATCCAAGAAGTTGATCTCAGTATGGGAGGCTTCCATAGTGAAGCTCAGGAAGTTACTGGTGGTTTCTAGATAGTCAAGGAAACTTTCAAACTCAACCCTAGTTCCTTCCCATACAATCAGTATATCATCTACAAACCTCTTGTAGGCGATGATCTTCTTACACATCTCATGGGGGAACAAATGTTCTTTCTCCCAGTGATAAACCACCAGGTTAGCATATGTGTTGGCACACAAAGTGCCCATGGCTACTCCCCACTTCTGATGGTATAGCAGAGTCCCAAATGAGAACACATTGTATGATAGAACCAAATCCAGCAACTGACAGATAAGAATCTGTCTGTCATTGCTGAAATCAGTATCAGTCAACATGAGTTCCCTGATCGCCTGAACTCCCACTTCATTGGGGATAGATGTAAATAAATGGATTTTTGTATATATATAAAAATTATATATAAAATTATTTATAGCTTATTTATTTAACTATTATACTATGTATCTTAATAGATTGTATATTAGAATATTGCTGCTCTATTAAAATTTAGTACATTAGATTTTATTCTATATATATTACATTTCATTAAACAAGAACATGTTTTATATATTAAATACAGGAGCTGTTTGCTATTGATTTTAAATATGAATGCAAATTAGATAGGAACAGCTTTAACGTTTTCTTTTACTTTACCATTATTTATGATTGTTTATATTATGAATACCAAGTGATGTTAGAGTATTCAATAGGTAGTAGAAGTCATTTTTATTTTATTTTTATTTTTAATATGATACATAGATTATGCTTTAAGTTAGGGATCAGCTATGTTTATATGGGCTTTATATTTTAGCCTATATTTTAATTTATATATCAGCATATATGTTATTAAATGTTTTAAATGCTGTTTTATAGTTTGCATATATCTTTAAAGCAGGTTTAAGATAGATAGAGCGCCAGTTATATTGATAAATAGATTAATTGAATAATTGGTTTTACTATAGTTGTATTTAAATGAACAGATTTTACTCTAAAATTGATCTGAAGAAGCGTACGTTGCAGTACGCGAAAGCACTTATCCTGCACTCCTGTACTTCATTCTAAATAAATCATTTTGGTTGGAAATTATGCCTCATGATTTTTGAATGAACATTTTATTTGCTCGTGGTGAGTCCCACAGTGTTTGCTTACAGTATCTACGTTTTTTCACTTGGGGACTCTTTGTGTGCTGCGGTATCTGTTTTGTAGCTACACAGGCTCTTATACATGACACAAGCAGAAAATTACAATTCAAAATGGAAAGGGATGCTAATGAAGCAAGAGGATAATTCAAGGAATAAGGAATAAAGGGATTTTGGATGCAGATTCTTAAGGAGAATAACCACAATCATATAGAATATTGGATTCATTTTATAATCTCAAAATACTGAAATATTAAATTTCAGTATTTCAATACTATAAAGCCAAACTATCAAAATACCAAAACCCCAAAACCAGAAAATTCAAAACCGTGACTTTTAAACACACCCTACCCCACACAAACACACATATACCTTCCTCCCCACATTACAACAAACAAACAAAACACACACAAATAAAACAACACACATATAAACACCTACCCTACATATAAGCAGGGGGTCACATGTGGGGGGCTGCGACCCCCCCCCCACTACTTATATATACCCACTCCGTGGGCACACTAAAAATGACAGACAGGAAACCCACCACTACACACTCTACATTCCCCTCACACAAACACACATCACATACATACAAACACCACCATTCTCAACACTTACACACTCACACTCTTACACACATACCTTAACCTACATCTACAACTTCCCAACACACTAACATATAATAAAATCCCTACCCAAAACCCTTAAAATATAAACACTTACCTGACTCTCCAGCTATCCAGTAACAAAGTGTACCACCATAACCGCTGATTTGACATTTCTGGATTCAGTTATGTGGTCTTTCGCGGAACTGGACTTTTGCTATTATAGTCTCGAGATACTGAAATTCGATATTTCAGTATTTCGCGAATATAAAGTGAACCCAGAATATTATATTAATAAAGTAGCAGAAAGTATATTAAAAAGTAAGTCAACATGGAAATGGAGAAAGGAGAATCTGCTGATATGGATAATTGCTATTAGGGGTACAGAAACTAGGCAATTGGGGGCCTGAATTTACTGGAGGAAGCTGGTACACGAACCAAGGAATTGAGAACAAATGAGAAGGAAAGGTAATAGAATGGGAAGGGGCCAAAAAGACATTTGGAATGCAGGCTAGTGATTGCTTTCCCTATCAGGGATTTATGTCACATTATAGACAAGAGAAAAGGATAGAGAAATCCTAAATGAAAGACCTGCACTGGTTGACTTTTTAATTGAATCTAGAATAAAAACTGCTGTTGAAAAAGGGATAATTAATACGGCAGAAAAAATATTGCATGATAACTATAGGAATCAATCAGAAGAGGTCAGAAAAGATTGCAAAGAGAGATTAGATAAGCAATTCACAAAGAAACAACGGAAGGACAAATGTATGGTTCTCAAATGTGCAGAAAAATCTAGAAGGTTTACCATTTTTGTTTGGAAGTGTTTGCATACATACTTGTACCCCAAGCAGACTCCAAAGAATTTTTCCTAAGCAGATGGCAAAATGTTGGAGATTAGATAAGCAATTCCCAAAGAAACAGTGGGAGGACATATGTATGGTTGCCAAATATGCAGAAAAATCTAGAAGATTTAGCATTTTTCTTGGAAGTGTTTGCATATATACTTTTATACCCCAAGCAGACTGAATTTTTCCTAAGGCAGATGGCAAATGTTGGAGGTGTGATGGGGAAGAAAGAGGTAACTGGGAACATATGTTTTGAGAATGTAATTGACTGGCAGACTTTAAAAATTCCATACAGAGTACTCTATTGGGAATACTGGGCGAGCAAATGAGTGCAACTAAGGAAATGATTATTTTGAGCTGGGATGCAGGATGTGAATTGCCTAGACATACTAAGGCCTTGTTAAGTTTAATTCTGGCGACTACCAAAACAGCAATTACTATAAAATGGAAATCAAAATCTAAACCACCTATACTTGAAGTAGTGAATACTGTAATACAGATAAAAGTTACATAATAATAATCTTAGGTTTAAGAGAAGGCAGGAAATGAATAATTTATGTTGTGTTGACTACATTATAGGATATATAACAATATAGGTGATGTATCATGTTTGCAAATGTGAACTTGTTAATATGGTTTGATCACTTTTATATAAATGTATGTTTGCCCATATCACAAGTAATAATTCAATAAAGGTGTTTAAAAAAGGTGCAAGTCTGCAACATTCAAAGATAAGACAAATGCATGCAGGTGTAGGTCTGGTGGTTGTTGTTGTTGTTGTGTCTTTTGGCTTTTCCCAGTTAGGGGTCACCACAGCGGACTGCTAATGATTTGCAATAGATTTTTACGTGCAGAGTTGCCGGCCCTGATGCACAACCTTCAACGAAAGTACGCCCATTCATGCATGTCTCCACACAGAAGACGCTCTAGCTGAGAATCAAACAGGACAACGTCTTACTGTGAGGCGACAACGCTACATGCAGGTGTAGATCTGGTACAAGGTGCAATTCTGTTACTTTCAGATATAAGACTTAAGCACACAGGTGTAGAGCTGGTACAAGGTGTCAGTCTGCTACATTCAGAGATAAGATAGATGCATATGGGTGTAGATTTGGTAGAAGGTATAATTTTGCTACCTTTAGAGATAAGACTGATACACACAGGTATAGATTTGGTACAAAGTACAATTCTGTTACCTTCAGAGAAAAGACTAATGCAAAAAGGTTAAGACTGAGAGATGTCTTCCATACAGTGAACCAAGCACAATATGGAGGGCACTTTACCTACAGTAATGAGAAACATGCAGTTACATTTCATAAACAGAATCAAACATCTGTCAGTATACTGTGAGTTTTCCGTAAAAACACATGTTGTGTCAGAGTCGCCATACTTATCAAACACAGCAGGGTAAAATATCTGTCCTGTGCATCAGTGCAGGTAGTGCTGAGGGAATCATCTATTTTAAGGATGCATGGTATTGTGAACTTCCACATTACCCAAGGGGCATTCTGAGATGGAAGCTGTTTTTTAAGTAAAACACAGCATGTGTGTTATAAATAAAACATGATGAGTTTAGGACTTGAAGGACACTGACATATACTAATATTGTGAGGTCTGGAAATGGCTTGCTCAGTCCTGCAGTATACAAGTGGTGAATAGCCCACAAATATGGGTCAATGGTCCAAAGCAGCTCACAGCCTTAACCTCCTGTGTTATATAGTTACTGAGACAGGTTTACTCTGTCATTTTATGTAAGCTGCAAGGTGGAGACATTGGAACATCAAGGGTGCATAGCAGGACAGCACAGTACCTCCTGCATTCATATTGTGCCTTTATGTACACACAGCCATTTCTTAAAAAATGTTCAGCATACCACTCAGGATGTGATATGGGTAATTTCTGCTAATACTAATGCTAATACACTGGAACAAATAATGCAGTTTTATTTTATCTGTATTTGTTTACTGGGGTAGAGTACTGATTTCCATGGACCCTTTTCAGACTTAGCCTGGAACTGCTCTATGGTTAAGGGACTTGCTCGGAGTCACATATTTTGGAAATGGAGGTTGAGGGAATCAAACCAATGGATCACAGGAAGAGCTCCTAAATCCTCTGCTCCAACTACCAGACACATTAAAAAGTTAGTAAATTGTATCATGCTTATTACATGTTCCTGCACATTATTACTTATCTGCACCTCATCTGGCTTTATACTGTCTGGTTATCTTACAGAAATAGCAAAGTCTTGCCATCTGTCTAGCCATTACTGGCCTATTCCACTATCAATACTGACTACTGGTGATTGTGGGAATGATTACAACGCTACTGTGCTACCATCAGCAGCTGAAAGCATGTGTGTTTTCTGTACTTGTGTATGTTGTTGTGTATATATGTATACATATATGTATGTTGTTATGCTTTATGAGCATGAGTGTGAGTGTGAGTTTATGTCTGTATGTATGTAGAAGTTATTGCGTTTTATGACTTAGGAGCATGTATGAATCTATGTGTCTAAGCTATTGTGTTTTGTGAGTATATGTGTTTTGCATGTGTGGTGTGTATAACCTTAACTATATGTATGTATATATATATATATATATATATATATATGTATATATATATATATATATATATATATATATATATATATATATATATATATATATATACTTCAGTATAGCAGTTATCACAGTGGGTTAAGACGCTGTGCTGTTAACAAGCTGTTTCCTGTTGTCAAGGGTACTGGGTTTGATTCTTATAACCTCCATTTGCCTACTGAGCGGCTTTGAGCAAGTCACTTGACCCCACATTGCTCATGGGTTACCCTGAAAAGGTATACTTCTCTCATGTCAGCTTACCTGGATAACAAATGTATAAAATATAAACTATTGCATTTTAGGAGTGTGCGCGCACGTGTGTGTGTGTGTGTGTGTGTGTGTGTGTGTGTGTGTGTGTGTGTGTGTGTGTGTGTGTGTGTGTGTACTTATACCTGGCTTTCTGTCAGTCTGAAAAGAGCTTCTCTGTCTCACAAATCTCTACAAACATTTGCAGATTCATCATACTTGCACCCAAGACAGAACTCCACTGCCAAATGCTTGCCAAAGCCTACTAATTGCCTGTCACCCACAGAATAACTATTGTTATTAGGCTCCCTGCTTTTTAACTTATTTACACTGTATCCTTCCTCTTCTTTGTAAAAATGTTATATCATCATTAATCTAAGGTCCCCACCTCACAGATTAGCATCCCTTGAGACATCAAGAATAATGTTTTATTACATCAACTAAGGTTTCTCCATTCTAGGGCCATGGACCTGGGAATCCCTTCCTACATACGTCTTTGTCTGAAAAGATGTCAAACCTGCATAAACTGAAGCACTGCTGGGTGAGGAAACCTATATTTTTGTCTGTGACTGATAGAGCTCCTTTCTGTTTCCTGCTCTGTTTTGTTTTCTGTTTTAAGAAATCTGCTTGGCCTGGTGTTTCTGTTCTATGTGAGAGGCAGACACTTAAATTATTTAGGGTGCACATTTTATATGTTTTTTTCATTGGTTAAATTGTCTCTTGAGTGACACTTAAATACTCAATTAAATTCTGGCTTTTTTCTTTGTCTGAAAAGATTTCAAGCTTGCATAAACTAAAGCACTGCTGGTGCATACCTGATGGGTGAGGAAACCCATATTTTGTCTGTGACTGATAGAGCTGCTTCCTGTTACCTGCTCCATTTTGTTTTCTATTTTAAGAAATCTGCTTGGCCTGGTGTTTTTGTTCTCTTTAAGAGGTAAACACTTAAATTGTCTGGGCTGCACATTCCACATGTTTTTTTTTCATTGGTTAAATTGTCTCTTGGATGATACTAAAATACCCAGTGAAATTCTGGGCCTCTTTGTCTGAAAAGATTTCAAGTCTGCATAAACTAAAGCACTGCTGCTGATTCCCTGCTGGGTGAGGAAACATAATTTTTTCTGTGACTGATAGAGCTGTTTTCTGCTACCTGTTCCATTTTGTTTTCTGTTTTAAGAAATCTGCTTGGCCTAGTGTTTTTGTGAGAGGGAGACACATAGATTATCTAGGGTGCACATTTCACATGTTTTTTTTTCATTGGTTAAATTGTCTCTTGAGTGATACTTAAATATTCAATGAAATTCTAGGCCTTTGTCTTTGCCTGAAAAGATTTCAAGCCTGCATAAATGAAAGCACTGCTAGTGATTCCCTACTGTGTTTTCTCACCCACTCTCCTCTTTGTTGATCTGTTTTTTAAACCTGATGATTTTAAACTGCCACCCCTACTGTAAATTGAACTTAATAAGCTCCTCCCTTTCTACACTGCTGTTGATATCCTGAATTATATATTTGCCTTTCCTTGTGCTTATATGGAAAACATGGATTTTGCCTGCCATTGTCTGTTCTACTTGATCTGACTTCATTATCTAGCAAGGTGTTGGATAAAGGAGCATATTTTTACAATCTAGCAAACACTTGTTTTTACATCAAAAGAGGTCAGTGGATTTTCTGTCTAGTGCACTGGGAGGTAGCATGGTCTGTTTAAGTTGGGGAAACACTTGAGATTTCTGAATGTAGTTTAGTTGGCTGGAGAGCTTATTAATCAGTATTTCTTGTTTATTAGTGCCTTTAGAAATTCTTTAGAATTGAGTTGCTCTTGGCTTTAGTGAAAAAGAAGTAATTTTATTGAATAATCACAATTTTATCAGCTGTTTAAAGTACACTGCTGTAACTATATCTTTAAGTTTGTTTGTGGTGGCATTTTGTACCATTTAAGTTTGTTTGTGGTAGTATTTCTCTCCAGACTCTCCTTTACTGTGCTTTTACATTAGGAGGACTGGGATTATTTGTCTAGTGGCAGTAGGTGTTTACCTGGTCTATCTGAGCTTGGAAACACAGAAAAGGTCTCTTAAGTATTTTTTGTACTTCTCTGCACTTGATTTGCACTGTTCTGATACCTAGATAGCATAGATTAGATTCAGACCTGTTGAATCTAGCCTGTTATTGATACACTCGAGCACTAAACCAGCCAACTTACATTAAGAAGGGCTCCCCTCCACCCTTGTGTCAGAAGACTGAGAATTCAGCCTTGTCTGGGCTTGCTGGAGGAAGGTTCATTATGTGCTTTCCTATTAGTAGATTAGCTTAAAAGTGTTTAATTTCACCTGTATTTAAGCCTCATGTTTGAGCGGGTTTGTGCTCAATTAACAGGAGCTGCTCTACATTTGGTTCCTTTGCCAGAGGTCTAGAGTGTTTTTGCTTTATTCCAAGGCATCCAAGGCAAAAAAAAAACATATTTTGTGATTCTTCTGCAGTTTTTGAACTGTATTTTATTGAATTGCTGCATAATTTCTGTTTTTTTTATTGTTTTACTGTTTTTTGACTGTAATTTTTTTGCATTTTATTTAAACTGTTTTGATACCTAGACAGCAAAGATTAGATTCAGACCTGTTGAATCTAGCCTGCTATTGAAACACTTGAGCACTAAACCAGCCATCTTACATAAAGAAGGGCTTCCATGTATCTTTGTGTCAGAAGAGTATGGATCGAGCCTTGTCTGAGCTGGGGATTTCTGGAGGAAGGTTCATTGTGTGCTTTCCTATTGGTAGATTAGCGTAAAAGTGGTTTAATTTCTCCTGTATTTAAGCCTTGCATTTGAGCACTGCAGCGTACCATGCAACAGGGGCTAGCAATGTCCTGCATAGATGCAAATACCTTGAAACTCAAATTTTCCCTAGACATCTGTCAGTGGAACCCCCCAAGCTTCCCTACTGCACTACAGGTGCACTGAGCAGTGCTGGCACAGTTATCACCTATGCACCATGCAACAGGGTTTAGCAATGTCCTGCATAGATGCAAATGCCTTGAAACTCAAATTTTCCATAGACATCTGTCAGTGGAACCGCCCCAAGCTTCCCTACTGCACTACAGATGCACTGAGCAGTGTTGACACACTTATCACCCATAGCCTTCAATGGAACAAGCACCTTTGTTAGTCCTAGCACAAAAACTGGTCAAACTAGCCCACTCCCTTCCCTAATAGTACATATGGTAAAAAAAAATGCTATAATGGATGGGCACTTTCCCATCATTTCACCAGCCAGCCTGATTGACATGAGCATCATGAGGTAATGTAGTAATTGCCTCATGTATACTGAGAGCTATTTGATCTTAAAACAAATGCCCTATGTGAGAGATGTAATTACACTATGAAATTGGAATAAATTCTCTAACATAACAAGATGGACATCAAGCAGGTTGTCAACACACATACTTCACCACTCACACAAAATGAGGTTATGACACATATAAACACATACACTTAGGTACTCACTATAAGCCTACCAAAAGATCAGAAATCTCTCAGATTTAAACCATTTGCACACACACTGTTATGTAAATAGAAACCACTACACATAATAACACATACACCAGTGTCTCAGCAAATAAATCCCCTAAGGCAAAACACCTCAAAACCTAATGTAGGTGACTCCATAGTGAGACACACAGATGCCCCCCACACCAGGCTGGACAAGAAGAAGGTCATGCTCAGCTGCCAGTCAGGTGCCAGGGTCCATCAAATTACACATGCACCTCAAGTCACTCAACAACAAGTATCATTATGAATCTCTCCATGTTGGGGTGAATGACTTGATACGTACTTCCTTTGACTATATGAAGAGATACATGAATGAACTCTCAGATTATGTGTCGCAGGCAGGTATGACCCTAGCCCTAAGCAGTATTCAACCTTCACCCAGGATGATGCCACAGTATAAACAAAAATTGATCAACTTCAGCAATTGGCTTAGCTTGTGGTGTCAGCCCAAGGTGATCCAGTATCTGTCAGCCTGAGAAGACATGGTCAATAGGCCACGCTGCTTTGGCAGAGATAGCCTGCACCTGTCTCCTCTAGGCTTTCAGATACTGGCAAAGGTGCTTGGCTCCCCCATAACGCCTTATTTAGGCAGTGTCAAAAACAATGCAATTTCTGACATAACAAAATCCACTCGAGACAAACTCAAGGTTCTGCTGCTTAATGCTAGGAGTTTAAACATGAAACTTCACTCCATGGAAGCAGTCCTTACCTTGGAAGATGCTGGTGTCTTTGCAGTCATTGAGACATGGTTCAAGGCTGTGGAGAGCAGCCCAGCCATGCAAGGCTACAATGCCTTTCACATGTTCAGACCTCAAAAATAAGCATGAAAGAACCAAGGGTGGAGGTGTATCGGTCTTCATTAAAGCCAAGTACACCTTGAGACTGGTTAAACAGTACTACTATCTCAAACTACTCCAGGTCAAATTAACTATAGGCAAAATACCCTACCACATCATTGCTAGTTATAGGTCCCCACCAGGAGCCAAGAAAAGCACACCTCCTACCTGGACTTACTGGAGTCACCCGCCATACAGCCCAGTACCTGAGTCATGGGAGATTTCAACTATCCTTCCATCATGTGGATGACATACATAGCACAAACATGCTCACCCAGAGGTCTCTGGACTTTGTCAGTATGAATGTTCTGAAACAGATAGTCTACAACCCCACAAGGGGCTCAAATATACTCGATATGGTGCTCACCAACATGGGAGGTAACTGCAATCCCCCCTGTGCGATGCCCTCCCTGGTAAGGTCAGACCATAAATCAGTCTTGTTCGAAGTAACTATTGAACCTGTCACCACCACAGGAACAAAAAAACTAAAAAAACTTTTCCAAAGCAAACTACAGCCTACTCAGCAATAGTATAAAAAATGTTATACCCCACACATTCACAAACAACAATGACTCCTATGCAGAGGTGTACACAAATACCCTGTATAAATACTTAAGCAACTGTATAGACTTGGCTGTACCTGACCAGCTGTACCTGACCAGATTAAAACCAGATCCTCCTGAAAAAACAAGCCACCCTGTTGGGCCCCAAGTATAAACAGGTTATATAACAAAAGGAAGAAACTGATGTCTAAAAACAAGAGGGAAATGACTCAACACAGGAAGAATTCCCTCTACACCTTGAACAAGCACATCAGAAATGTTGTAAAGTCCTCTAAAGCTAATTATGAAGCTAAAATAGCATCCCTAGCTAAGGATATTCATAAGGCATTCTTTAACTACATCCAAAATCTAAAAGGGAATGCCCAGCTATGTGACAAATTGGTAGTAGATGGTACCACTCATACTGTACCAGATGAAATTGCCAAACTGCTAGCAGACAGATTTGGTGCAAACTTCACCCCCCTGTCCCCACCAGCCATACCCCAAAGCATACCTGACACCAGTCCTCTGCCTAGTATCACTAGAGATCAAGTCATATCTGCACTCTCCAAGGCCAAAAACACTGCCTCAGTGGGACCAGATAACATCCCATTGTTGCTTATTAAGCAGTCTAAAACAGGACCTAATAGGCCCACTTGACATTTTCTTTAACCATAGCCTGAGAATTGACTTTGTTCCAGTAGAATGGAGAACAGCAGCAGTAATTTCCTTGCATAAAGAGGGGCCATCAACTGAATTTGTGAACTATAGACCTATAAGTATAACCAGCCTCATTTGCAAGGCCATGGAAAGAATCATCATGGGCCTTATCAGCAAGGACATAAGCAACCATCAAACTCTAGAGTCAACCCAATTTGGCTTCACTAAGGGTATTAACCTAGTAGACTTCTTCAAGTAAGTTACCAAAGCCCTGGATGAAGGTAAGACAGTGAATACTGCCTATCTTGACCTCTCTAAGGCTTTTGACACACTTCTCCAATCAGGTATCATTCAGAAACTCTCCCAGCTGGGGATTAACCCTTACATCACTAGATGGGTAGCCAATTGGCTCACCAACAGAACACATATTGTCAAAGATGGTAACTCCACCTCTACAATCGATCTGTCACCAGTGACGTACCACAAGGATCTGTGCAGAGCTATTAACTGATTGGAATGTATTTCTCAGAAGTTCAGGCTAAAGTAGACGGCCTTTGGTTTACCACGTTCACTGATGATTGCAACTTGAGTGCAATCATTGGGTCCTCCTGTAACGCCCATGCACTGGCCCAGTAATCAAGGAGCCTCAATCCTCACCACTAGCACCAGTGAGGGGCATGCACATTGGGAAGGATAACAAGTAAACATACAGTAAAGTACAATTTCCCTTAAGAGCACACAGAAATCACAGTCAGTCTGGGGCTGGTTTCTCCCTTTCTCTCCAGGTCCACAATAAAACTCCCCACTGGTACAGCTGTAGGGTACAAGTCTCAGCCTAGTGGTCAAACTAAAACTTCCAGCACCTTCTCTGTCCAACCAGTGCTTCATGTCCCTGCTCAAGTAGCTCTCTCTCACACACACACACACACACACACACACACACACACACACACACACACACACACTTTAAGATATGAGTTATATACAAACACAGAGACACTCCTGGGGTAGTTTGGCACAGGTTCTTCAACAATACCCCCTTCTCTGCCCTTACTATAAGGTAGAAATCACTGCCACCAACCACTAATGTCAGCTACTAATAAGGCCCTTACCAAAGGGTGTCCAGTTTTACTGTCCATTATTATTATCCAGTTAGTAAGTGTGCTGAACAGCAAGGCTTATTGGAGTAGCTTTGTACAGTATCACTATATACATGCAAAGTACTCTAGAGCTTAAATTATCTCTACAAAAAAACAGCCACAGTTGAAAGCTTTAAAAAATATTTAATAATAAATAATAAAAACACAAGACAAATCTCCTCAATTCAACACAGTGCTAGTCAAGAGTTCAGACACAGGAAATTGCTTAAAATAATATTGTAGGATAGTCTGACATAAATATAGAAAACAGCTAGTCTACCTTTACTATTTTCTATCTATTTCTAAGAGAAACAATGTTCTAAATAATTTACATACATACAGAGCAAAGGTAGAGTACTGGTGAGTACAGGTGTTCAGGTTCAGACAAAATCCAAAATACTCTGATTCTCTCTTTCTGAGAAAGTCTTAAATTGATAATACATCACTGTTGACTCATTTTAGATTACATCATTCTTAACAGTTCTGATATAGCTTCCCTGGCTAACAGAAACTCAAAATTTACATTTCTGTTTGTAATGTACACCTGCAGGAAGCCACAGCAATAAAAGACATTATATATGTAAAATATAGCAATTAACTCTGGTCTCAAAATAATAGAAATAATTTGCTGGTCCAGACATTGTGGCTCCGAGTTTGAGATCAAACAGTCATACAATTCCTGACTTATCAGCTTTCTTCCAGGCAGAGTGCACTGTAGTTACATTGTGAAGCTCATTACAACATATAGTTTAATCATAACATATAATTCTCTTTTACATTTGTAAAACCAGCCTGTGGATTATATTAATATTTCCTCCCCGCGGTCGAGTAGCATTTGAATGACATGGGTAAATGGGCGTGCCTTCGTTGAAGGTTGGGCGTCGAGCTGGCACCTCGGCACCATAAAAATCTACTGCCAATCATTAGCGGACCGGAGTTCCGCTGTGGCGACCCCTAACCGGGAAAAGCCGAATGAAAAAACAAAAAAAACTCAGAATTATTTACAATATTCTATCTGGTTGGGCTGGCAGCATTTCAATTTTTCACACTTCCTATGATGTTAACATATTACAGGACGGGCTAACATAGACAAATGACTGGTGCCAAAGCCACAGTCTAAAACTAAATGCATAAAAGTGCATTATTATCCCCTTTGGCACAGTGGCGTTCCCTGCTAATTACAATATTGACAGCACCCCCCCAATTACAAACCCAGTGGTGCAAGATCTGGGAACACAGGTAGATAGCAATCTGAACCTCAACCACCAAGTTTCACAATGGTAAGGAAAGCCTTCTATGTTGCATTTTTCATAAATAAGGGAATTGCATCCAGGTCTAAGGATGTTATAACTCTACTGTATTTGACCCTCATCAGACCATTAATAGAGTACAATGCTCCCTTCTGCTTGTACCTCAGCAGGCACCTGCAGCAGCTGGAGAAACCACAGAGGTTTCTCATCAAGAAAATACACTGCCGCCAAACCATGACTTACATAGATAGACTGAAAGGCCTGTCATTGTATATAGGCTACTGAGAGGTGACTTGAGCCCTGCCTACAGGACATTCTCTGACCCTACCCCAATGGAAATGCTGCATATCCGTCAAATGGCACAAGAGTCACTCATTCTAGGGATCTTAATTTAGCATGTGACATTTACAGAACATGCTGGAGAGATGGGTATATCTCCCAGAGATTGCCACTACTCTGGAATAAACTTACAATTCACGTGAAGCAGAACTCCTCACTGACCCTATTCAAGTGCAACCTGGACAAATGGATGGGAGACTGTAGGCTCACCCCAGGGGTGGCACCCATGTCCCTCATGGGCAGGGGTTGTCGATATTTATCATAGACTCACTCTGCAAATTACGTCCATCTAGCCAAGGACAATTGAGGCAACTTGGGATTAACATGGCTAGGCTTGTAAAGGCTCTAGGCTCGCTAGCCTAGTAACCCCCTCTGAAATATTGAACCTATGAACCTATAAAAGAAAACACATCCTCTAAGCCATTTAGACAAGACTTGAAGCAATTCTTAATTCAAAGATGCAATTTGTTCATGATACAAAACAGGTACAATTACCTGAAAGTACAAAACCACACTCTTTCTATCTCCTACATCTACATAACACAACTCATAGACATTAGCCACAGCCTCTGAGCCATGGAATCTGTATTCCTCAAGTGAGCAAAGCTCTTTGTATATTCTGTACATAACTCTCTTATTTGTTTCACACTGTAACACTTTTATTTACATGTGAAAGTAACTCTGTTAACCTTTATAATCCTATATATTTTCTGTGATTATGTCTTTGTTTCATATTACACTTTGGTGTACATCTTAGTATTTTTTCTGTAGACGTCTAACTTTTGGCATACTGTATTTTGCCATTTTTATTTTGTGCACTCCCAGACTGAACCTAAAAATGGTCCAGTGAGACAAATACTCTGACTTGGGTAACAAATTCAAATAAATGAATAAATATGTGTCTTTGTGCATATGTGTGGATGTCTATTGTGTATATAAATTCTGTGTTTTGAGACTAAATGTGTGCATATGAGTGTGTGCATACATGTGTGCATATGTGCACATCTTTGTATATGTGCATAAGAACAACATGTATATGAAAATATGAACCACATTTTATGAAAAGCGTAGAAGTCTATAGAGAATCACTGTTGGTGTTTGTTGTGTTTTTCTCTTTTCTTTTATTTTCTTTCTACTGTCAGACAACCATGGGATTAGTATGTTTATGTAAGGGTGAGTGTTGAGGCAAAACCTTCCACATGGAGGGGGTGCAGAGAAGCTTGCCGCCTGCAAAAACAAGAGTTTTAGGTATGTTTTCTGTAATGAAGATTTCTATGAAATGTGTTCCTACATTAACAGTGATTCACTGTGTGCATTTTCTCTATTTTCCGCTGTTGTGCAACCATGGAGTTATTATATTTAAGTAATGGGGTGGGGGATGGGCAAAGTTTTTAATGTACATGTGGTCTAATAAAGTATTTTGGTCAAATGTAATTGTATGGTATGAGTTTTCAGTGAATTGTTTTTTCATTTAATTTTTTCAGTCATTTGTGATTTAGTTCAGACCAGTTGGCATAATGGTTAAGGTCTTCACCGCCCATGCACAAGGTGCAAGATTCAATCCTGACCTGCAGCCAATGCCTTTTTGGAGTTTGCATGTTCTCCCTGTGTCACTGTAAGGTTCCTACTACTTCTGAAAGACATGCTGAGTGTTTACATCTCAGGCTCACCAATTAATGGAGCTGCGGGCAGCAGCACAGACTCTACATGGTACCCTATAGGGGAAAGAGTTGTACAGACTAACCACTGTGGGCATCTACTGTGGTGCACAGTATCCTCAAGATAGGAGAACATGGATCACAGACTGCAGGCTGTGGCTGGCTAGCCACTTGACAGTGTAAAATATGACACTAGGTGATTTAGTCATGTTGACTAGTGTTGCCAAAATGGGCATGGGTAGTTAGCCATGATAAGTGAGATGAGGACCCAACTTACGCCAGGGACCCATACTAATGGTGGGAGGGGCACAGAAATAAAGAAAGAGAGGCCATTATAGACTTCTGTCTGGCAAATGTCTTGACAGTAGGCAACACATGGTTCAGAAAGACAAAAAGTCACAAGATCATATACAAGAGTGGACAACATGCAACTCAAGTAGACTTCTTTCTAGTAAGAAAAGGGCACTGGGGTAGAATCAATGATTGCAAAGTAATCCCCAGTGAAACAGTCAGCCAACAGCATAAACCACTGGTTGCCACAGTCAGCTGCAAGCAGTGGTCAGAGAAGGCTCTAAGGTCAACAGAGACAAAACTGAAGACCTGGAAGTTGACTGGAGAGAAAGTACCACAAATCAAAGAATTACACAGGACTCTAGCACCCCAAGAAGAGGAAGAAAGAGATGGAGCTGAAGAAGAAGAATGGCAATCCTTCAAAACTGCATGTGGGAGGACTACAGAACAGATATGTGGCCAATCCAGGTATTGAAATAAGGTACATATGGAAAGCTGGTGGTGGAATGCAGAAATCCAGAAGACATCAAAAGAAAGAAGGAGTGCAGGAAAAAGTGGGAGATAGAAAAGACCAACCAGGCTAGGAAGGAAGGAATACTGTTTGGCTAACAGAAGAGCTAAGAAAGGAGTTGCAATAGCAAAGAACAGGGCATCAGAGGTGTGATACCCCACCACCGGACCAGTAATCATGGAGCCTCAATCCTCACCACTGGCACCAGTGGGGGCGTACACTGGGAGGATGTCAAGTACACACACAGTATTTCCAGATGCAGCTCTCTGCATCAAGTGCAATTTCCCTTAAGAGCACACAGAGACCACAGTCAGTCTGGCACTGGTTTCTCCCTCTTTCTCCAGATCCCCAGTAAGACTCCCCACTGGTACAGTTATAGAGTTGAGATCTCAGCTGAGTGACCAATCCAAGACCCCCAGCACCCTCTCTGTCCAACCAGTGCTTCGTGTCCCTGCCCAAGTAGCTGACACACACACACACACACACACACACACACACACACACACACATACACACTTTGAGGTTTGATTTACACACACACACACACACACACACACACACACACACACACACACACACACACACACACACACACATACACACACACACACACACACAAGGCTGGCACAAGTTTACTAGCTATGCCTCCTTCTGCCCAGATGATAAGATAGTTATTACTGCCACCAGTCACTCCTTATCAGCTACTTTAAGGCCCTTAACAAAGAATGTCCAATCTTACTGTGTAATAGCATTATTAATAGTAACACAAATGGTAGTCTGACCAAGAGCAAGGCTATTAGGAGTGGCCCACATAGTGTCACCAAATAAATATGTGAGCACTCTCGAAACTTAAATATCTTTACACAGATCATCCACAATTAAAGGTTTAAATATATTTAATAATAAATAATAAAAGAACAAGACAATACTAAATATATACCCACAGTGACATCAGAGTTCAAAACCACAGGAAATATTTAAAACAGCATTGCAGAACAATCTCAACTAAATAAAGAAAATATCTAAATTAAGCTTCACTATATTTCTGACTGAATCTAAGAGAATTACACTAGTAACTTACTATTAGAGCAAGGCAGATGTGGTAAATGGATCTTCTAGTTGTAGCCAGGTCCAAGACAGAATGCAGTATGCTCTGTCTCACTAAGAGACTTCTCAAATTAATATCTAAAATATTACTGCTGGGATAGGTTGTAGAATGACATCATTTCTTGCCATCTACCTGTAAAAATATACAGACAAGGGCTTCTCCTCAGATCTTTGGCAGATGCCCGAAGTCATAAAACAGTTGCATTCCTTCTTGCTTTCAAGACTAGTAATTATTTCACCCTAAAGACAATACAGAATGTTTCCTAGTAGAGACATTGTGTCTCTTGCTACATTGAAAACTGAAATATACCATTTTTTATGGCTTGCCATAAAGTAATTTAATTTCAATAGTTTTTCTAAAATGTACTAGACTGAGGTTAACCTCCTGTATCCCAGTTTCCACTTTTAAAATATATACATTTAAACAGTTAAACTAGTGCATGTACATTTCTGTTCTTTTCCAGTAGGGCACACTGTGTTTAGATTACAAATAGCACTTTGCAAGTACCTTTTTGACACACGTCTGTACAAGCAGCTTGATATACACATGACATACAGTTCTAATACACTTGTAACCCAAGCATCTTATATAAATGATTTTGATATTCACCAATGACATATAATTACTTACAAAATTCCAGCTTCTGCATGTACAAGATATAAATAGTATTACACCAATCTTCCATAGTGATTTACCAAACTTTCTGAACTGCACCTCTGTACCAGGCTTACATAGTGAGTACCAACTTTTCAAATTGTGCCTCAGTAATAGACTTAATGCATGCAAGCTTTCTGAATTTTACTCCCTAATGTCTGTAGTAAGTTTCTAGCTAAAAAGATTATAGTTATGTATTATGGAATAGCTCAAATTCTTCACATAGAACTCATAGCTGTTTATTGTATCTGAGTTCCAGTATGTTGCTCTTTGATTTAATGATACTAAGTTTTATCCATTATTACATAGAATACAATGTAGTTAGGTGCTACTAGTTAATACCAGGAATTACAATCATCACTTTATTACAACTGTTGTATCTATAGATACTTACATATAGATAGATTTATAGTCTACATTCCTAAATGCAGTAAGACTAGAGGGTTTAAAGGTTGTATAGAACTGGAACAGGAAAGCAATTTCCAGTCATGTTATTTAATGTTGCTTCGTGGGCTGTAGTTAAAAAGCTGTTTTATAATTATGCATGTGATTGCATAGCGTATGTGTATGTGTCTGCTCGAAGAATGATGTAACTTGTCTCCTTCAAAGTAAGCCTTTTACATTTATTGTCCACAAGTGTAAAAAAAGTAAAATGAAATGAAACTACACTTCTTCTTGTCCCGTCCTGTACTGTTTGTATTTTATACATACCGCTTAACTGTCTAGATTTTTGCAGAATGTCTAGATTTTTGCCTTATATTTTTGGTCTGTTCCTCATAAAATTGTTGGTTTTCTGGAAAATACTTGAGAGCTGATGTCAGAAAATAACAGATATTTGAGTTTCATATTTCAAACCCTTCAGAAAATTCATGCTAATGCAAACTCTTCTATCAATTTTCTAAGTTTAAAAGAGCAATATTTAACAATTTATTTTTATTTATTTTACATTTGTTAACCGGGGGTGTCTGACTGAGCCGAAAAGGCCCTTTTTCAGCAGAGGCCTGGGGAGAAAAGCTCCACAAATAAAAATTATACTCACATTTAGTTTTTAGACATGATCAGTATACACACAAATTACAGGAGACATGTTTTTACAGTGGTATGCGGCACATAAACAGTTACAGTGGAGAGAACAAACAAAAAAATATTAATTTTAAAAATAAAGGTAATTAATAGATTTGTGGTGTACAGCTGAAATTTGGAACATAGGTAGAATACATACATAGTACACAGGTACAGTACATACATTGTAGATTAGATAGTGTTTGTGAGTAAGATTGGAAGCTATTATCAAGTGCTCTAGATTTTGTATGTATGTGTTATCCGCTTTCACTAGCCTGGGGAGCAGTCATGGCACTGCCACCTTTCCTTGAGATGTTGCCTGATGAGGTCTTTAAAGGAGGCTTTGGATGATGTGTTTTGAATGCTAGTAGGGACAGAGTTCCATTTTTTAGCCAGTGAACTACTACATAGTGCATCTCCAAAGCTATTGTGGCTGTTGATGACTTCTAGTAGTAGTTTGCTTGATGATCTAAGAGGCCTTTTGGCTGAGTGATGTTGTACTAGGTTTTTGAGGGCAGGACACTTATTGGGGAGGTAATAGATAGAATAACAGAGGCAGAGCTGATTGTAGGTTAGGAGGTTGGGCAGTTCAGGCCAGTGGAGCTGTCTCAAAGCAGTACAGTGATGAGTTCTATATGAGCAATTTGCAGCAAAGCGGGCAATTCTGTTATAACAGGCTTCCATTTTGCTTAGTTCAGTTTTGTTGAGATTAGTCAGAATGGGGGATGCATAGAGTAGGGTGGATAGAAGTTGGGAGTGAGCAATGGCTGATCTTGTGTTGTTGATAAGAAATGGTTTGATACGGTAGAGCGACCCCAGTTTGGCATGTACTTTTTTAATAGTTAAGTTGAGATGACTATCAAATTTTAGGTGGGAGTCTATGGTTACTCCCAATAGCTTAGCCTGTGCCACTGGAGCAATTGGAGTAGCATTAGTGGAGTAGATAATGAATTGACTGTTAGTGTTTTTGTTAGAACTGGTTATAATCATAAGCTGAGTTTTCTTTGGATTGAGGATAAGTTGGGCTTTGGTAAGGTAGTTTTCAACGTCAGAGAATGCTAGTTGAGTTGTTTGCAAGAGGGTGGGAATATTTTGTGCAGCACAGATTAAGGTAGTGCCATCTGCATACTGAATTATATGTCCCTATTTTTGGGCCTTTGTCCCCCCATTATTTATGACTTTTTCCAGATTTGTTGTGCTAAAAGGCTGAGAGGTATAATTTTATCTGAACTTGAATGCATAGTTAAATAAAGCATTTCCTGAAATAGACAGTGGATTAACTACTAGAACAGTCTAGTATGATACATTTATGTTGCATTTATTTATTTAATAATTTTATTGACTGGGTAGGTGGACTGTTTCTTAGACTATTTTTAGCCACAAATCAGACCAAATATGCAGCTACAAGCTTAACATACAGTTATCATTCTGTGTTACTACATAGTACACTGAGTGTAACATAGTCACATACAGAGACAAAAAAATGATGTGAATACATTACAAATACAAAGAGGAGAGGAAAGTAGCATTCAGTAGTCGTGAACCACAGATGACCTGTTTTGAGTACTTCATGCATACCTCTCAGCTGTCCAGATTTTTTACTCATATTTTTGGTCTGTTTTTCAAAAAAAATTGTGTTTTTTCTGGAAAATCTTTGTGGACTGACGTCACTAAATAATAACATGAATTTGAGTTTCAGACTTCATATCTTTCAGAAAATGCATTCCATTTTATAACCTGTTATTATAGCAACTTTCTAAGTTTATAAGAGCAATATTTAAAATCTGTCCCCATTTTTTGGGCCTTTGTCCCCCCATTAGTTTTGGCTTTGTCCAGATTTTTTGCAGTTAGAAGTTGAGAGGTATCCTTCATAGAGTCAAGAAACGTACTGCTTACATATAGAAAGTACAGATATTTAGCATTCAGTATTATTATACAATGGATGGCTGTCAATAAGTGTTTTGAGGAATGAATATTCAGCAGTTGTTGCCTGTGGTTAGCATATTTTATACATATCTGTATATATATATATATATATATATATATATATATATATATATATATATGGATCACCTTCAGTTAACCGAAACGCAACAACGCCGAAACACAAATCACCGACACCAACAGACCGACAACACAAAATACCGACAATACACACAACCATACATGCACTAACCGTAACCCAAACCCTAACCCTAAGGTCCGACACAACCGCACACTTACCCTACCCGCACCCTAACCCTAACTCACTTAACCCACCCCTAAACCCACAGTCCGTCACTATCGCACACACACCCTACCTGCACCCTAACCCAAACTCACTTAACCCACCCCTAAACCCATAGTCCCTCACTATCGCACACACACCCTACCTGCACCCTAACCCTAACTCACTTAACCCACCCCTAAACCCACAGTCCCTCACTATCGCACACTTACCTGTCCGCTCCCTAACACTAAATCCCTCACTCTATCGCACACTTACCGAGTCCGTCGGGTTCTCACCTTGTCGGTCATCTGCGTTGTCGGTGTTTTTGACCCATCGGATTCCGTGTCGGTGAAATGCGATTTCGGGCATCTAAAGGTGATCCATATATATATATATATATATATATATATATATATATATATATATATATATATATATATATATATATGTATATATATATATAAACAGAAGTAAAAAGTATTCAGAAAGAAAGTGCATGAATAAGACAAGGAAATAGTCTATGTCTCCAAAAGTTACACACTGGAAACTGGACGCAAACACATTTTATTAGGAAAAATACAGCTAAAATGACTGAAGAATGACAGTAGTGTGAGACATTGCAGAAAATGATCTATATGGATATTATTTCTCAAGATTAGATAAAATGAACATGTACTTATCAGGAGTGTGAGTAATTTTATTTTCTGATTAGCAAAGTATTTTATTAAGAAGTGAATATATATAGTTAGTAAATATGATGTACACTTTTTAAGAGATGTGCAAATCTAGTCAAACATTTAACAGTACTGTATCTTATTATAAGCAGCTTGGTAGTATATTAAAGTGCTTTTATGTATATTTGAGTAACACGATTCTCATGTATCAGTGTATTTTATTCTTTTACGTATATCCCACATTGTGGTCATATTATATTTTATGTTTGCTACTGATATACTAAAAAGCATGTAAAACAGTTCCTGTTGTGTAATACAAAGTGAACAGTATTTGATTTTTTATGATGATGGCCAGAATATCAACTAATGTTATAGCATTAGTCAGTATTTTATTTTGCTGTATATCTGTCCTTCATTCCACATAAATGTAAAGTACACATATACCCAATAGACTAGCCCTCACATTTTTCCAAGGTCTGCTCATTGTTCATCATATGTATCTATGCAGCAACTGTCACCTGGAAAACATCTAGCTAGATATTTTTACTTAAATTTACTTTTATCCTTAAATGAAATCAAATAGAGGTTTTGAAATGTCTAAAACTTCTGTGCTCTCAAAACATTCTTCATAGAAATGCTGCACTTATATGAGTAGTGATCTGCCCATTGCCATTAGAAGTGTAACAGTGGTACATGCCATTGTAATACAGCTATAACATTAAGCACCCATGAAGGTGTAAGGGAAGACATTAGTAAGTTTTAAAAGTTTACAATAATGATTATGGTTTCAGCTGGTTACCAGCATGTGGATTTGATATGATTTAGAGTAACAAAAGCTGGTTGACATGAATAAGGGTGATTGTGCCTAAAAATATATATTAATTGTTCGTAGTCTACAAGTAACTTCAGAGGAGAGAATCTGTAAAATTATGAAATGTGACTATTGTTTAGTTGTATGTTACAAAAATAAATATTTGAAGAAGTTAAGTTATAAAGGATAAATATAAAAATAACAAGGAATACAGTTTAGCAAAAGAACTATATGACAAGGCTTGTTGACAAATCTTGTTACTTTAATCATTCATTTTGCTAACTGACATGACTTTCAGTTTGACATTAGTGCATACAAGAAAATGTAGACTTTGGCCATAGTGAAATGTTGTCAGGCTGATAACAACTCTTTGATCAATGAGTCACTGAAAATTCTTAAGTAAACATGTGGACTGATAGATAACATGGTGTCCAGATTTCACCTTTACTGCAACTTGATACAAACCTCCATGTAGTTATATTTGTGTTTCATCTCCAAAGCTGTGTTGTTAGTTTACTTATTTCTAACAGATTACTTTGACAAAATGTTATTGAAAAAGCAAGTCATTTTACTTATACGAAAATGTTTAATATCATCCGGAATAATTACCTTGTTTGCAATGTATTTCCTAAGATGATGAAGGGATCAGTACTAATGTCACAGTCACAGGGTTCTGATTTGAAGGCTTAGCCTGACAGAAAATGGAACATCCATCCATAACTCCCCTTTTTCCCATTTTTTCAAATGGGTTGGGAAGTCATATCAACAGTAAGAATATGCATTCCTAAATCACTTATTGCTCTTTCAGTGTTTTATTTTTTATTTTACATTTGTTTACTGGGGTAGTGCACTGGCCATTTATGCGCACAGTTCAGGTGAGTGTACTTCCAAAAATGCTAAGTCCAGAAAACTAAGAACAACTATATAACATTCTTGGAGTTATGCAAAGTATATATATATATATATATATATATATATATATATATATATATATATATATATATATATTTTAGACAGCTACTTTTTATTTTCCAAAATAAAAATACAATGTAACAAAACATCATTTTAGCTTTCTCATGACACAACTCATAGAAGTAAAGGTGGGTTTGTCAGTCAAAACATCCTGTTCCAAAAAATGGATTATTATATAGGCAGCTTAAGATGGGGTTTGCACATCTGAATGATGGAAAACCAGCAAGGTTGATAAGTAATAGGCTAGCTGCCTCTGTGGGCCATTTGAAACCTTAGTAATTTCTTTTGGTGAGAGCCCAAACCTGTACATCTTGACTGCGAGGTAAATACCTTAACGTGTATGCCAACCCCCAAACCCCGTTTATTTTTACAATGGAAACTGTACCAGACTTACAGCATTCAAAATTTAAAAAAAAAATCACATACGTTGTGCCACTAAAATTACCACACAAAAAGTTTTCTGAAAAAAAAAATATCATGAAGAAACATTTGTTGTATAGGAAATGCAGTCAGATTGGTAAATTATAACATGTCAATGCTATCATTCACTGTTAAAATACTGATGCATCTGCTACAAAGTTTGGAGGCCTTCCCAAAATAATTGATTTATTCTGCAGTCGATTTTATTCAAAATTAAAATTTCTTTTTTTCTCCTTTTTTGGTATAAAATATGAATATTTGTGCATCTCAATCTTCAATAAAGTGCAATTCAGTAAAGCATCTGCATTTACTGCATAATTTCCAAACATTAGAAATGCAGCTTCACAAGATTCATGGGTTGAAACTTCCAGTGCAAACATGATCAACAGGTACTTAAAGGATTTACCTGAGTACAGACAATGCATATCCTTTAGACTCAACTTTTCCAAAAATGCTGAGTTGAAAACATAAAAAAGTTACATTTTTTCTTCTGCTGGAGGGGCACCTCCTAAATTATATATACCAAGTCCACAGTCACACAACAGAGAGGAAAAGGATACAAACTTTGGAAAGTATTCCACCAACTCACAGAGTACAATGTATTATGGTGAAACTCACTACATTTATGATCTAAAGCAAGTGACAACCACTGCTTCAAAAACACATAACTATGCTCAAAATAAGATATACTAAAATTAAAACAATAATTAAAATGCCATTTTAGTAGAATTCTAACAAAATACAGCAGTATTTAAGAATTTACAAATCATTTCTGTTTGTAAAATTTCACAGAACACTAGGCATTTAGACACATGTCATGTACATTTCACTTTACTTTGTCTTTCATCTTCATTAGTATGTGTTACTGTGATAACTCACTTAAAAATGTAACCTTTTAATAATCTGCTTAATTTATGTCCTTATCTTAGGTTGCATCACCTGTGAGGTACAACTACCACATAACACCAGAATGTAAAATTTGGAGTAAGCTGTTTTGTTTAACTTTACAGGGATAAAATAACTTATCCATTTCTAGTTCCATTCTTGTAAAGTATAGGTAGGTAACATTAAAGACAGAACGTGGAATTCAAAATTAACTCAGGCTTTGCTCACATTATTAATCCTTTTCAATATAGCCCTCAGGGCTGAATTGTCAGCCTACTTCTCAGTGTGTTAGAATATGTTTAAACTGTGTAACACGTCCAGGATACACATCTGCATCATTGTTTTCTTTATATAAGACTATGGTCATTAACACTTGGTATCTAATTGTAGTGCATCACTTTTATACTATCCGTGAAATAAACAGTGATTTATTTATTTATTGCATTTGTTTACCGGGAAAATCTACTGGGTCTAAAAGAGCCCATTGTCGGTGGAGGCCCGGGGAGAAAAGCTCCGACAAGAACATCGATGCAGAAAAAAATTAAACATTAATTGGTACAGAAGTCGAAACAGTGTTACACATAGTGGTTGCAGTAATATATACAGAATATATACATAAGTCAGGAATTTAGCTGGTTTGATTACAGTAACATATACAGAATATATACATAAAAACAGGAATTTAGTTGGTTGCCATATGAATTCAAAGTGGTAAAAACAGAGATAAATTAATCAGCATTATTGTGCCAGTATCATCAAGTGATGAAAGAAAAAAATAATAAATATGGAGAAAGCATCATCAGTCATAAGTAGTAAAAAACACAGGAATTTAGTTACAGTATAAGGAGAAGGAAGAGGTTAGATTATAGAGCAGGTACAAAGCCAGGAAGAGTTGAGATGATTCTTCAGTGTTTGTTTGAAGGTGATGGTGCTGCCTGTGTTTCTTATAGAAGGAGGAAGCGAGTTCCATAGTTTGGCGTTGGTGAAGGAATAGAGGAGTTGACCAGCCGGTAAGGTGGGCTTTTCTACCTTTAGAAGTAGATGATTTTCAGATCTTAGTTGCCTGCTAGGTTGGTATTTGGCAAGTAGAGTTGAGAGAGCAGGACAGTCTGTGGGTCTGTAGATTATTTTGTGTGCTGTAGTTACCTGGCTGAATGAGAGATGGTGGGGGAGTTCCAACCAGCCTAATTGTTTCAGTGAGTTACAGTGGTGGGATGAGAATTTAGCCTGTGCAGCAAATTTGGCTATTCTGTTGTAACACATATCAAGTTTGGATTTGGTAGAATTTTGGATATTAGTGAGGAGAGGGGCAACATAAAGGAGATAGGGTAATAAAAATGTAGTTGCAAGGGATTGTCTAGTAGAGAGGCTAAGAAAGTGTTGGTGCCTCTACAGCATACCAAGCTTTTGGTGTGTTTTTTGATGTTACTGTTTATGTGTAGGTCAGAGTTTAGGTTTTCATCTATAATAATGCCTAGTAATTTAGTGTGTGGGACAACTTCTATAGTGGTATCGTCTTGGGCTTGTATACTGAATAGTTTTTTTTTATCTAGGGGAGTGGTTTTCTTAGGGGTAAAAATTACTAGTTTAGTTTTTTTTGGATTTAGGGCAAGATGATTGTTAAGCATCCAAGATTCAGTAGAAGTAAGGGCATTCTGGGTGGTCTGCTGGAGGTCAGAGATGGAATTTGCAGTGTATATTATTGTAGATTCATCAGCATACTGGATTACTGAGCATTGTGGGAGAGTGGTGTGAAAGTTGTTAATAAAGATGCTAAATAAGACAGGACCAAGTATGGAGCCTTGGGGTACCCCTGTGGAAGTATTGAAGAAGGGAGAGTAAGACTGTTCCATTTGGTGGATTGCTGCCTATTGGAGAGATAGCTATTGAACCATTGTAGGGTAGGTGGGAAATGTGGAGGGCAGATGGTTTAGAGAGGAGGATAGTGTGGGAAATGGTACTGAAACCTTTGGAGAGGTCGAGGAAAAGAGAAGCGATTATTTTACCAGAATCTCGTGCCCAATTAACTGTATCAAGGAAGGAGAGGAGGGATGTAATGGTGCTGTGTTCTGGTCTGACACCATGCTGAGTGGGTGACAGAATTTGATTTTCAAGCAGGTGGTTGAGGAGTTGGGCATGGATGCATTTTTCCAGTATTTTAGGGAGGGGTGAAAGAATAGCTATGGGGCGAAAGTTTGTGGTGTCTGTGCTGGTACCACCTTTGTGTAAGGGGAGAATGAATGCTTTTCCTTCCAGATGTCTGGGACAAGGGACGCTTTAATTGGTCTGTTAATGAGTATCCTGATGGGATAAGCTATAGAGTTTTCAGCTAGCTGCAGGAAGTGTGGGGGTAGATTGTAAGGGACTAGAGTACAGGGTTTAAGTTTAAGTAAAAGTTTTTTATTGTGGCAATGGGTATGGGGAAAACTTTAGGTTAGAGTTGTGTGTAGGATTGTTTTCTGGGATGGTTTGGTCATTAGCTGTCTTGGTGGTGGTGTTAACTATAGGAAAGGTGGTGTTTGGTTAGCTATGGTGTCAATGAAGTAGGAATTGAAAAGGGTGGCAAGTTCGCTAGAGGTTTTGTGTGGGTCAGGGGATGGGTTGCTTAGAGAACCTGGATGTAACAGATGGCTGATGGAGGACCAGAATTTTTTGGGATTATTTTTATGTTGGCTTTGTAGGTGGAGGCACTCGGCTTTTTATAATTGGTTATTAGACATTTTGCCTGGTTACGGAGTTGTTTGTATTGTATTAGAGTTGTAGGGTCTTTGTTTTTCTGCCATGATTTCCAGATTTTATTCCTTGTGGACATGACTTCTTTGGTGGATTTTGAGAGACAGCTTGAATGGTTATATTTTATTCGTTTTTGGCAGGTGGGTGCTTGCCTATTTAGGATGTTTAGGAATGTTGAGTTAAAGAACTCAACAGCCTCATTAATAGCAGGGATTTGAGGGGTTTCTAATTTACTTTAGCTAAGGTTTCATTAAATATGGATGGTTGTAACTTAGTCAAATTTCTGGTTGATTTGTATTGGTGTTGCCCTGGGGTTGGGGTGGTTTTGCATAGGATATATGCTGGGTGGCTGTCACTAATGTTATTAGGTAGTATACCTGCAATGATGATATTGTTAGGGTGGGACATTAATATCCAGTCTATTGCAGAGCCACAAATTTTATTTTTGTGGGGTCTGGTGATGTCTTCAATTAGTTGGGAGAAGTTGTAAAGGTTTATGTTTTTTGAGGGATTGTTTGACACTGTCTCTCATACCCATCTTCTAAATCACCTTTCTAACCTCAATCTCACCCCACAAATCCCTTATATGGTTCAATAGTTATCTCTCTGACAGATCCCAGGCTGTGAAATGGCAAACTGGTAACTCAACCTTCCTACCTGTCCCAACCGGGGTCCCCCAGGGATCTATACTCAGACCAATGCTCTTTAATATATTCATCAATAGTTTTTATGCTGCAATTCCAAACACTCAAATAGCACAGTATGCAGACGACTCCACTTTAGTCTGCTCTGCTCATAGCCTTCCCAAGCTCCAGGCAAAAACCCAAATGGCCTTTACAACTACAGAGAACTGGATGCTTCAAAACCATCTCTCCCTCTTAATGCCAGTAAATCCAAAATCCTTCATTTCTCCCCATCAAAAGCCATCTCTCTCAGCAAACAATCCTTCAATATCATCAGCCATACCAACTCCACTATAGAAGTCATTCCTTTTGCAAAACTTCTTGGGGTTACCATTGATAAACACCTGAAATTTGATACACATGTCCAACTAAATATTAAGAAAACTCATCAGAAACTTGGTATGCTATACATAAACTCTTACTTTCTCTCCCTTTCTACAAGGCAAACTCTCTCCATGACCTACTTACTACCATCACTACTGTACGGTGCTCCACTACTAACAAACCTCTCTTCCACCATCTCTGCAAAACTAGAAATCTGTTACAACAAAATCTCTAAATTCACTACTAAATCTAACCACTCCTCCCATCATTGCAGCTCTCTCCAAATGCTAAACTGGCTAGAGCTTCCCAACTACCTTGACTACCTCCAACTCACTACAGCCCACAAATTAATCTTTAAACCTACTGCTTGCCCTGCTCTAGCAAATATATTACCATCTTACACACCTCACAGACCCCTGAGATCTGCCCAACAAAATCTACTTTCTGTATACAAACCAAAACGTCCCGCTGGCCAGTTTCTCCTATCCTTTTACTTAGCCAAAAAAATGGAACTCTCTCCCACCCTCACTACGAATCTCTAAAAACTTTGAACACTTCAAATCCCAGCTCCATTCCTACTTCTCCCATAATTGGAAATGTAATTGCACCCTACCTACTTAATCCGGCTAATGCCCCTATTCTGCTAATTGCCTCCTATACATGTACCTCCACATGTACCTCTACACCTTGTTGTTTTTCCTCTACAGCTTCCCCTCTCTGAATCTAACATAGTATAACATCAAAACCTTGAATGTATATAATGTAAATACTGTACATAGCTTTGTAACTCTACTCTCTCTCCCTGTCTGGAAATTGTCTCTTTCCTTTCTACCTACATATAAGGTTCATGCTAAGAGATGCTGCTAACTAGCTACTATAATCATCCCTGACATGTGTGTACTCCACTTTTGCTACTAAACAACTGCCTCTCTCTACTTACACCAGATTTCTTTTTCTTCTAAACAACCACCTCCCTCTCTACTACTCAGCTGCCCTCTTTTCTTTCACCAGAACCTTGAATGTATACTTGGTACACATCGCACTTTTCTCCTTTATTTCTTCCACATCCTACTAAACCTACACTTCTATCTTTCAAATATTCAGTCTTTGCAACTACTAATAGAAGACCTACAATTTCATAGTTTTTAAATATTTGTCAGCTTATTCCACTCCCTCAGTTCAACTTTATGCTGTGCAAATGGCTCTCTAAGCAACTACATATATGTCATGCAGGGTATTCATTTTTTTTTCAATTGTATTTTGCTATATCTCAGTGTATAATTCAACATTTGTTTTAAATAATCATAAGTTTGATTTTCTTGCATGTAATATTGAGCTTTTCTCCCCGGGCCTCCACTGAAAACGGGCTCCTTGAGCCCAGTGGACCTCCCCGGTTATCAAACTGGAAATAAATAAATAAATAATGTCTAGCCAATCAATGTTTACATCACCTAAGATGATGGTTTCATTATCTATGTTTTGTGAAGTCCAGGCAAATATGTTTTCTAATACTGGTATGTTGTTTCCTGGAGGAATATACAGACCAAATATGCAAATGTTTTTTTGGTTGTTAAGTTTTAATATAGAGATTAGTACTTCGGCCGGGGAGAAGTTGGGTGCTGGTTTTGAGTAGGGAATTAATGTATATTTGCTAGGGAAGAGTATTGCTACTACTCCTCCTCCTCTCTTGTTTGGCTGATCGGCTGTCAAGCATGAGTAGCCTGTGGGAAGAAACTTAGTGTCTTTTACATATGATTTCAACTGGTATAATATCAGGGTTGTTTTGTGAAATCCATGCCTGGAGTTCAGGTATCTTCTTTATTTATTTTACATTTGTTGACTGGGCTAGTCTAACTGGATATATGTCCATTTTCATTAGAGGCCTGGGGAGATAAGCTCCGTGAGAATGAAATCAAAACATCTAGGCTTTGGAGATTTATGGTTGACAGCAAGAGAGATTTGCTAAGTTTGCTAGAGCTGGGGAGAGTTGGACCTGGTTTGAGATGTACATCATCACACTGGGATATAATGCTTTGCCAAATTATGAGAGCTATACTTAATTTTTTCTTGATATATTATATTTATAATATTTATATTATTTTTTATATTATTATATATATATATATATATATATATATTTATAATATTTATAATATTTATAGTTGCTGGTGGTGGTGTGATAATGGCGGTGTCTGTGGAGAGGTAGACTTTTTACTTTGGATAGTACAGAGGTATTAACTGTGAATAATCTAGGGTGGATGTTTGAGTAACTTGGTAAATGTGAGTTATGTGTGGTGGATGCACAGGTGGATGTAGGAGGTATGTTGGGTATCTGGAAGGTTGTGATTATTATTAGGGCAGAGAGCGTAAGTGAGAGAAGTGAGAGCATAGAAAATGTAGTGAGGGACATAATGGTGGTTGAATGCAGTGTGATAACACTATATAGCCCTGTTTAGAATGGGTGGGGAGGCAGATTAGTTAATAGGTAAGGTATGACTATAGGAAATAATTAAAGAGGTTATAGGATAGGTGGAAGAGAGGTGTGGGAGAGGTAAGGTTAGGTATAAAGATGATGTTGTGGGAGGAGGGCAGGGAGGGGAGCAGAGTGAGCGTAGCGAACGGAGCAGGTCCAGCCCCCACAGGGAGAAGGGCTGAAAAACTATAACTGTAAGGTGAGGAATAAGCTTAAAAATATCAGTATCTAACAAAAGACTGATCTGAGTAGCTGTGGAATACTTTAAATAATTATCACTGCAAGCATACAAACAGGGTTGTTTGGCAGTTATGGGGAGAGTTGTGATTAGTATAGAAACTATAATGAAAGTAAAAGCAAAACTTTACCAAATTAAACAGTAAATGCTTGGGACTGGAGCACTGTGTGAGTGTAAGGCTGATTCAAGGTGTTATGGCCCAATCTAGTGGCAATTGGCTGGATCCCTTCACTGTTGTTGTGCATACACCTTTAAGCCTCAACACTTTACAAAAACTAAATTGTAATTCACCAATTACAATAGAAAAGCTGGAGGGAGTCAGGTTCTTGCTTCCCAGAGGTTTTACTTAGTTAAGATAGCCAGCGTCAGTGGAGAAGTAGATATTGCTTTATGCAGTTAATCCGAGGGGGGGGGGGGGTCACGCAGGAAAGAAATCCATACAAACTTTAAAATAAAGGTGAATAAGGCAGAATTAGTGCAAAGGTTACAAGAATGTGAAGTGAAGAGCATGCAAAGAATAGAGATGGAGAGTAAAATTAATTATATTGCATACATTATAATTAAAATTGATTATATTGCACACAGTATCAGCTCTGTAAAACCACAGATGAACAGCAGTAACATGCAGCGTCTAAGTCAAGTGACAACAGCTGTATAATTCAGCAGTGAATACACACAGGATATAATGCACTGAGTTGTACTGTGAAAAAATTTGTAGGTGCTATTTAATCACTTTCCATTTTCTAAAGTGTAGTCTTCTGAAAGTTAGAATAAAAAAAATAATTATTTAGTAATTCATATCTGAGGGTCTCTGGAGTCTTTCACCCTTTTCTTTTCCTGAAATTTAAACTCCTATTTCTTTACATGAGTTCATAGCACTTTCTTTAAAATACTTATACAAAAAAGTAAAGTATTGCACCTTCTTTTGCTTCATTTTATAACTTGCTGTACTGTTTCATGTATGGAAATTAGTCTGAGAGACCTGATGTTCAAAATAAGAGTGTACAATCCAACTGTCACCATAGTTTTACAAGACTTTCCATTACTTGATACTGTTCATCACAAAAATATTTTATAATGTGCAAGACCATGGGCCAGATTCAATAAAGCCTACGCTAAGTGTACACTATATGTATTCAATAACATTCTTATCACATTTTTTGTGCTTTCTAGTCACTCAGAAAAATTACACTAAGTGTACATGCAGTCTACACTTTGTGGTAACCTTTATAAATCCCTGCCAATATTTAAAGCTGCAAGAGTATCAGTAGGAAAACTAAAATTAGGTGGAGGAAGGTATGAGTTAGATCTGTGTTGTCTATTCACTCAAAACAGTGTACACTTAGTGCAGGTGTTATTGAATCCTGGGGTATGTTTATGTACCTTAAAATAAGGTAGAGGGATCAGGAAACAGGCCAGGGATAACAGGACCATCTGATTTTTATAAAATGTGGAAATTGCAGCTACATAGCTAAAATTACACCTACTTATTTTCACTTGCAGTTGTATGTTCCTACTCCTCTTTGTGTGAAACTGTAACAATCAGAAAATTATTTTAGACTTCTTCTGTGGTGCAACCATTTAAATAATCTGTGTTTTAGGAACTTGTATGTTCCTACTCCTCTTTGTGTGAAACTGTAACAATCATAAAATTATTTTAGACTTCTTCTGTGGTGCAACCAGTTAAATAATCTGTGTTTTAGGAACTCCAGGGTGGTCCATGAAAGAGACTGCGGTGGTGGTGCTGCGGTAGCGTTGTCACCTCATAGCAAGACGTTGTCCCGTTCGATTCTCAGCTAGAGCGTCTTCTGTGTGGAGGCATACGTGAATGGGGTGTGCCTTCGTTGAAGGTTGTGTGTCAGGGCTGGTAACCCGGTACGTAAAAATCCACTACCAATCATTAGCGGACCGGAGTTCCGCTGTGGTGACCCCTAACCGGGAAAAGCCGAAAGGCACAAACAAACAATGGTGGTCCATGAAAGATCAGCCATCTTTCTTTTCCAAGTGTATGACTTCCACTCTGACCTATGCCATATTGTCTGGGCATCTGCTGGAGCAATATGGCCAGATACCTCTGTGTATCTGCATGCTTGTGAATGAGTGCAAGCATTCATATGTGTTTGTGTCTAAGTCAGGGAACAGTTAAAGAATGAGTTATGTATTACAAAATCACATTGGCTTGAGAATGTATGTGGGATCTACATGTTGCAACATTGTTCCCTAGTTGTGGCCAGTGGTTAATACTACTTTATCTCTACCCAGGGGTCTAGAGTCCACATCTAGTATTTAGCTACTGAATGGGTGGTGTCAACAGGTTCTCCTTGTGTCCAAGTGAGTTTTTCCAGGCACTCCATTTTCTTCATACATCTTAAAGACATGGTGTATATAGACTTTATGGTTATCCTAATAAATAATACAAACTGCCCTTATGTTTGTAATGTTGAATGTGTTTATCTGGGCATCCCTGCAGTAAACAAAGATTTGACTCATTGGGACTAATTCTGTTGACATAATGCAGAAATAATAATAATAAGTATCAGAAAGGCTTAAAGCAGTAAAACTAGCTGGGCTTCCCAAACTAGTAAGATTAGAGACATGTAGTGACCCATGCCCCCTCAATTTTATTACTAGGCTCTGTGTTTTGGAGGTGGGTATATGGGTAAACTTAAAAGATCAAAGATCCCAACCTTGCAGTATGATTGTAGTCACTCTTCCTAACACTTAAATGTCTTCCTATTTGTGTGGAAAATGAATGAATCATGATTGAGACGTGACAGGATCACCACTTATCGGTTAGTGAGCTTGAGTGGAGATGGGAGGGAAAACAACTGTCCAAAACATGCTGTTTTCAACACGGCAGAAGTCACATAAGGGAATTTTTGCTCTCCTATCATTTCCATTCCTGTGATTAAGTATAATTTTTTTTTTGCCAAGTCAAAAGAACAAGTGGAATTCAAGAGATTGATTCATTTCTGCCCTGTTCCAAGCTGTGGTTATGCAAACCAGAAATTCAGATTTGCAATTCTTCCAGTACAAATGCATAAAGATGACAAGTGTGCTATGATGAAGGAATCTGTGACATTAGCACAGGAATGGCACAATAAAAATGGCAGTAGTTGGAATATGTATATGATAGCAACATGGAAGCAACCTGCTGAAGTAATAAGGATTTACATGAGACAACAGCATAGGAAGGGTTCATTGAAGTAATACAAATCTGCATGGAACACTAGCAAAGAAGAGGCACACTGAAACAGTATGGGGTATTAGCACAGGAGGGTATACTGATACTCAATATGTGACATTAGGAACATGCATGGTATAATAGCAGGGGCGCATATAGTAAAAGGAGCATAGGCAGTCACAATTTAGAAAGCCAATGAAAGTGACTCTGCTGGTGAAGCAACATGCCCTCCAACATGCCATGCCTAAAAGAGTACGGATCTCAAATGCATTTTGCATATTTCTTTAGTTGTTTGGCTTTGTTTAATGCAATGTTTAGTATTTTTTTTCTGCAGTTTACTGCAATACTGTTTTTCCATACTTCTGGTTATCTTTGTTCACATACCGGTGTAGAGATTTGCGTGAAATACAAAATAAATTAATTTAAGGATCTAGATTATTGCTGTGTTATACCTGTATATAACTGATCACATTTTGGCTCTACATGGAGGCAGAATAGTGAACATGGGTGATAAAAGCGTGATGAAAGCACTACAGGTGCCCTTTGTTTGCTACCATCAGCTCTAAAATGGTTTGCAGTTTCTGTGACTGTAGTACAGGGTTTGTTAAAAGGAAAGATCATGTACATGTGGGTGTGAATGACCTGAGATGTACCTCCCTGGACTACATGAAAAGAGACATGGAGGAGCTCTCGAATTATGTAGCCCAGGTGGGTATGACCCTAGCCCTGAGCAGCATCCTACCATCACCCAGAGTGATGCCACAGTACAAGCAGAAAATGATCAATTTCAATAATTGGCTAATTTCTGGTAACATTCTAAGGGGATCCAGCATCCTACCATCACCCAGAGTGATGCCACAGTACAAGCAGAAAATGATCAATTTCAATAATTGGCTAATTTCTGGTGTCATTCTAAGGGGATACAGTATCTGTCTGCCTGGGATAACATGATTAACAGACCTTGATGCTATGCCAGAGACGGTCTGCAACTGTCATCCCTGGGCTTCTGGATATTAGCCAAGGCTCTTGTCACCCCTATAGTGCCTTTTTTTAGGAGGTGTTCCAAAGACCAAATTACCACCATAACAGCTACAAACAAATGCAATCTGAGGGTCATGCTGCTCAATGCTAGAAGTCTAAATCTGAAAATGCACTCGCTCTAAGCACTCCTTAAAATGGAGAACATCGACATTGTGCTGTAACAGAGACCTGGTTCAAGGCAGCAGTAAGCACCCCTGCACTACCAGGCTATAACTCATTCCACACCTTTCAGCCCCAGAACTTGGACTGAAGCTCCAAAGGCAGTGGTGTTTCCATATTCATAAAGGATGCGCACACCTCCAGACTGGAAGCCCAACATAACGCATCAGAGATACTTCAGGTGCAGCTAACATTGGGTAAGACAGCGATTCAGGTCATAGCCTGCTATAGGTCCCCAACAATGTCCCAAGACTCACATTCCATGTTCCTAAGCACATTGGAGAATATTAGGGTCTATCCTAACACTCTCATACTGGGCGATTACAACTACCCCTCCATTAACTGGGAAAACTACTCATTTACCAATCCACTTGCCCAGTTTCCTGGAATTCATTAATTCAAATGCTCTGGACCAGCTCATTCTTACCCCCACTAGAAGTAGCAGCATCCTTGACCTGGTCATTATTAACATGGGTGACCGTTTACTCTACACCAATAGTTAACTCCTCCCTGGTTAGATCCGACCACAAACTAATCACCCTGGAAATCCACATCCCTCCCACCCCACCCCACCCCACCCGCAAAGGTAACCACCATGAAAAACTTCTCCAAAGCTAACTTTGGTCTCCTAAAAACAGAGGTGGCTAACTTCATGGCACCCATGCAAATGGGGAATAGTTGCATGACTGCCAAATCATACACCAATGCACTGTACAAACACTTACACAAATGCATGGATCTCGCCATACCCATTAGAATCAAGACGCTCTCCTCCAAAAAAAGTAAGCCAATTTGGTGGTCCACTGCCATAAACTTACTCTACTACAGGTGGAGGAAACTGATGTGGAATAAGGTGAAGTCCCAAGACTGGAAAAACTCCCTTATCAGCCTCAACAATAAGTTGAGATCTCTCATCAAATCCTCTAAAGCTAGCTTTGAAAACAGAATTGCAGCAGATAGTAAAAACAACCACAAGGCCTTCTATAGTTATGTAAAAAATCTCCATGGCAATACCCAGATTTGCTCTGAGCTACTGCACAATGGTACCTCCTATACAGAGCCAACAGATATTGCCAATATACTGGCCGACAGATTCAGTGCCAACTTTACCCCTCCCCCCCAAAGGACCAATCACAATACCAGTAGATTGCCAGGCACCCAGTATTACTGCTGCACAGGTTAAAATAGCACGGTTCAAGCCAAGAATACAGCTTTCATGGGAATTGACAATATCCCTGGCTGTGTTCTACATGAACTACAGAGTAAACTGGCACCTCACCTGTGTACCCTGTTCAATCGCAGTCTCACCTCAGGCTTTGTCCCTACCGAATGGCACACTGCTACAGTCATCTCTCTCCACAAAGGAGGAGTGACTACAGATCCCGGGAACTATCGCCCCATTAGCCTGATGAGTTTGATATGCAAAGCTATGGAATGCATCATCATGGACCTAATAAACAAGGATATAGGGAATGTCCAAACTCTGGATTCCACACAGTTTGGTTTTGCGAAGGGTAGATCATGCCTGCTCAACTTGGTTGACTTCTCTGAGTCAGTCACCAGAGCTGTGGATGAAGACAAGGTGGTTCATACAGCCTACCTTGATCTGGTTAAGGCATTTGATACCATTCCCCATTCAGGAATCATAGAAAAACTCACTCAGCTAGGCATCAACCCCTGTATCACTAGGTGTGTTGCAAATTGGCTCACAGATAGAACCCACAGTGTGAAAGCAGAGGACTCCAAGTCAGATTGCTGACCAGTCACAAGTGGAGCCCCACAGGTTTCAGTCCTGGGTCCTCTCATTTGGTATCTACTTCTCTGAAGTCCAGGCTAACACAAAGGGCCTCTGGGTGACAACGTTCGCAGATGATTGCAAGTTGGGAGCTCTTATTAACTCCCTAAGTGATGTTGACATCCTTCAGAAAGGCCTCCCTGAGACCAACGACTGGTGTCAGAACCATAGCCTTAAGCTCAATGCCAAAAATGCCAAAGGGCAGAGATCTGAACTAATAATGACTGACTCTCAGCCAGAAGCATAGATACCCTCGAGAGTGCCTATACATTTTGATGTGATAGTACACATCTTGAAGATCAATTGAGCACATCCAGTATTTTTTTGCAGGAAAGGCAAAATGGACTGTATCATGACCATCCAAAATTTGGAATTTTTTACAAACTAATTTAGATAACTGAGATCTAATATAGTTCTCAGGTTCCCTGTTTTCTTTGGCACTAAAAGGACCTGGCTTAAATTCAGGATCCTCTTTGATCCAGGGGGACCTCTTGGATGGGTCTTTTGTTTAGCAAGTTTTGGATTTCAGTAGCTGAGAGCTCCCTCTGATTGGGTAGAATATTGTGGAGACATTTTCTTTTCTTTAGTGGCAGTTGGGAAAAGAGAAAGAAGTATCCACTGGATATGATCATGTGCACCAAAGAATCTTTTGTGATGGCTATCTAGGTATCTATGTAAAAGGATAAGCACCCTCAACTGTCTTCAGAGAGGGATAGCCAGGTAACCTTTCAGGAACACTGAAAAGACCTGTCAGAGAAGGGATCACAAGATCCTTGATTCTGTGGACCCACTCTGCCGTGTAGGCACTGCCTACCATTGTAGCTATTTCCTGTCTCTGGGGGAAAAATCTCCATGTGATTCCTGAAAAAAACCCTGAGACTTCTGAAACACATCTTCTCCCTATTGCATTGATTCCTAGAGAAATGTCTCTGTGGAGTAAAAAAGTGGATTCCGACAGCAGACAAGGTCTTTCAATCCTCTTCACTTCAGGAAAGAGTGTCTTTTATGGTAAGCCCAAACAAGGAAGATCCATCAAAAGGAGCATTAATAAATGATGCCTTGAAAGGTTCCACAAAATTGCACAATCTCATCCAGGCATGTCTCTTTATGGCTATGCCTGAACCGGCCACCCTTGAGGTACCTTCAGCTGTATGTGGGATTATTCTCATGGACACATTTGTATTGGATTGTAGGGAGACCAGTCATGAAGAAAAATACTTCTGTTCCTCTGCAGACATGGACCCTGGGGCAGAATTAGACTCCTTTATCAAGTCCCTCTGTAATCTGGTGAAATGTGTTAGGTAGTTCAGTGAACACAGGGCAAATGTCACTGATGCACACCCTCACTTCCCAAACCTGTCCAATGCCCTAGGCTTTCTGTTAGGGGGGATAACAGAGGAGATCTGTTCAGCTAGCTCCTTTTTGGTGGCAGATGCAACAACCATGGCATCTACAGGAACTACTTTACTCCAGTACTGTATATCAGCGGGGGCAGACAACTACCTTTCTGGTGAAGGTTTTCTAGAATATCTCCAAAAGAGACATCCTCAGGTGGAGATCTAGGGGACCCTTCCCCTTCATCAAAATCAATGTCTTCTGTAAGAAATTCCTGTGGGGAATCTAAGTGCCTGCTCTTGCAAATCTTTTCCAAGGGACCTCCTCAGTGGGATACTTTGGTGAGGTATCAGAAGAGGTGGGGAGATCCTGGGTGGGAACTGGATGGAAGCTCATTCGGGCTGGCTGTCCCTGAGGGACAGGAAGTGCAGACTCAGGCATAGGATCCATAGGGGGATCAAGGGATGGATCTGATGGTGAAAGTGTCTCCACTACTTTGAAGGTAGAAGGACCAGGGGAGACCAATGAAAGACTACTTGGAGACAAGGCTCTTAAAGTAGACAATCCTGAGCCCTCTCTGACCTTCTGCTTTGAAGGAGGAGTCATAGCCAAGCTGTCAAGTGCCAAGAGGAAATTATGGCTCAGAAAGCTTCAGAGTTGAGGTCTGCTCCTCGGATTTGATGCCAAAGCTTCAGCTCTGAGAACAATCTGGCTACAAGAGGGTAGGAGCCGATCGGATCAGGGACGTTGTTGGAGTAAAAGAAACAAGAAACTTCAGATCTGACAACTTGACTCTAGGAATCCCTGGATCCGATGACTCTGAAACAGAAAGCTGAATCGGAGAAGGAACGACAACAAGTTGAAAAGAAAGCTTTAGGCTCCTAGATCCAATGGGAGATGGAGCCAGCAGGACACTCATCTGGATCTGTGTCCTGAGGAACTTTCTCATCATCCTATCCACATCTGCTCCAGAGACACTTCGGGATGACCTAATGGATGACAAGGTGAAAGGTGGTCTAGATACCTTTTTCGGTATCTCTTGTAAAAATAGAGGCCTTAACCTTGCTGATATCAGCTCTAGAGAAAATCTTGGAGCTCAAAGCCAAGGAGATTAGACTGATGGTGGGGTCGGATCCGAGGACTTAGCCAATTTTTTAGGTGGCTCTGAAGGAGGTGCAAAGTGAGGATACTGAACAGGAGAGTGTTTACAATGCTCCTTGGACTCCTTAGACTTTTGAGAGGGAGTTTGAACCCCTAATGGAGAAGATGTAGTAGAAGATGCTGATGCTGGAAGGAGGCCTTTCAAAATCAACTTATTTCACCTGTCACTAAGAACTCTAACATTAAAAGCCACTTAAATCGAACAAGAAGTGTCCAGATATGCTGGCCCCAAACAATAAACGCACTTCCTGTGAACATCAGAGTTGGGAATCTTATGTCCACAGGAAGTGCACTTTTTGAATCAAGCAGGCTTGCACTTGAACATGTTGGCACAATTTAGAAAACAGCAACAACAATAAGTAAGGTTAGCAAGGCCACATGAAAAAACTAACAATCACTTAAAGAAACAATTTCTAATATATAAATTATTTATTTATTTATTTATTTATATTACAGAGGAAGAAAGGAAACAAAATACCAAGAATGGTAGAGCTGAGAAAAGAGAGCAAGAGACAATGGGAAAAAACTACCAGCTATGGTAAATAACAAATACCAAAAGAACTGGTATAGAGGGCAAGGGATGTTAATTAGAGTTCAAAAAGTTATATATAAAAAAGGGTAGGAAATAAATAAGCTTTAAATCACACTCCCTAACACCCCTAGCTCAAGAAATTACAATTTCATCTGAATCTGAAAGGCACCAAATGAGATTTGGGGTATTGCAGTGGTCAGGGGCATTATTTATTTATTGATCGACATTTGTTAACCAGGTTAGTCCAACTGGGCTTGTGGCCCATTTTCAGTGGAGACCCGAGGAGAAAAGCTCCAACAATACATTTTTATTACAGAGTAACATATTAATACAAAAAAATAATGTGGTGAGAAACAATTATACAGAGCAAAAGTTTTACATTTGTCAGGTACATACAAACAAGTTAAAGTTCCAAGTATGGAGAAGGTGCCATGGGTAAGAGGAGCTTATGGGTAAGGGAGGACCTCAAGAGTCAGATCCTAGACTCTATAGAAGGTGGCTGAGTTGGATCTGAGGGTTGGATCTGAACCCATACATTGAGGAGCAAATGAAAATGACATCAGATCAAAGGTTACTCTAAGGGATACAAGAAGCCAGAGTGGTGAATGGCAGTTATCAGTGGAGTCCTACAGATTCCATTCTGGGGCCATTTCTTTCTGAACTTTTTTTCCCGGATAGAGACTTCCAAGATAGCTGAACAGTGAGTAACAACTTAATTTCAGCTCTCCCAGTATAAAAACAGAAATGCAGAAAAGACAGCCAGTGAACTTGTCTTTTTGGGTAAATTTCAGTAACTGGCTAGTACGTGCACTGCTTGGATGCTAGCAAAAAATAAATTCAGAGACCCTGAAAGAAAATCAATCACAAAAGGTGAGATGAAAGCACTAATTGGGAAGAATTCTGCAGCTGTTCAGCAAAAAGCAGTGCAAGCTCCAGCTTTGATGTAAAACAGGATTTCCATTTCTAGTGGAAAAAGTATGTCAAACGTACTGAGGTCTGATTAAACTAAATGAAACGCTAAAGGAGTGTATCAACTCAAATAATAAAAGGCTGGAAATAATGGAAGAAGCTTTAAAGAGATATTCAGATGAGGTGATAAACCTGGAAAAAACAGAGGTCAAAATTAAGTTAAGGCTGGCTGAGTATGAGACGCCTCAAGAAGAGATGTTTCAAAATATAATAGAATTAGAAGACAGAGCATGTAGGGAAAACCTGAGATTCTCTGCTGTACCAGAGAAGCTAGAAGGAACAGACTGTATTAATTTATGAAAACACAAATAAGCAACTGGAATGGTATTCCACAGTAGGAGTTGGTAATTGAAAGGGCACATAGTGTGTATTTTCCAAATTTGGCCATGAGAAAGAAGCCTAGGCCTTTAATAGTAAAGACACAATCCTACCAGAAGAAAGAGATGATTCTGACAAAACTGTGGCATAAGGACAAAGTACTAAAAGTGGGAGACAGTAGAGTGTTTGTGGAAAATGATTACTAGCTGTACACCAGTCAGAAGAGGAGTAAATGTATTCCAGTAATCAGTGAATGTCAAGAAGCAGGCATGAGATTCAAGTTGCTGTATCCAGCTGTTTTCAGAATATTCTTTCATGGAAAGTTAATATAATTTTTTTTATGCAGAACATGCTAAGGAAATAATACAAAAATTTATACATCAAAAAGGTGAGCTACCAAACAGAAAAATATTCTGCTTCTTGTTATTCTGGTAATGAAGCCCAAAGAGAGACTGTGCAGTGAAACCTTTTCAGATGTTTCAAAAGAAAATGATTGAGAGACAGAAAAAAAGCACAAGATTTGACTAGAAGAACAAAGAGTACATTGGGAATGAAGCAGAGACTGGATTTGGGAGATGGAGATAATCAGGAAGAAAACTAGCAACTCAGACAAATAAATGTAGGATTACAAAGCATTAATTATATTTATGAAGCATGACAGAACAAGAAAATCTGAAAGTATTGGACTTCTTTGATTTTATTAAACGTGTAGGGGACTCCAAAGCGTATGCCCTACTTCATATCATTAATGTTTGGAAGAATATTTAGGAGGGGGGAGAGGAAGGATTGAGTTAAATGTAAGTAAAACAAAATTTTGTTCTTAGCAGTAGTATTTTTATAATGCATGGCATAACCTGCATGTTATAAAATAAAGCTTTCTCGGTTATTTCTTAGGGAAATATGGATACTAAAGCAAACAGGTGCCCCTGTTTTTTTTCCTTCTTATTTCTTTCTCTTTGTTCTGTTTTAAAAATGCAGGCCCTGCAAGTAAAAAGTGAAGAAAAGTCGGGACAAAACAGCATGATAGACCTTACTCTTGCATAGGGAAATGACTGGATTAAGGCCCTTGTCTTGACCTAGTAATAGGTTTTAAGGGGAAGCAAGTGCATAAAAAAGAACACTGAATATAATAAAACATTTTCTTCTAGCAAATAAATGAGACAAAACTATGGCAGAAGGATAAAGTACTAAAAGTGAAAGACAGCAGACTGTTTGTGGAAAATGATTACTCACTGTACACCAGGCAAAAGAGGAGTAAAGTAGAGGCAACTGCATATCTTTTTCACATGTCTCTATGGAGGCAATCTGATAAGGGCCAATAAAAATAGAATACTTCTTTCTTTCTTTCAGTGGCTAGGAGATAATGTTTTTTGAAAGCATTCAAGTGTTTTTCTAATCTGGGAGAGGAATAAAGATAAGACAAAAACAGGCAACACTTAGTGGAAGTAGAAGCACAGGCTGTACCATGTGTCTTAGCATGGATAACCTTCCTTATGGGATAATCCAAGTCTGTAAGTAGGGCTGTCAGTCTGGAAGAACTGTTTTTATTAGGAAGGTTAAACTTCAGTATTTGGAGATGTACATAGTTTTGTGTGTTAGTAATAAGTTAATAGGTCTTAGGGGTCTTCTGGGTGTGTTTTTTGAGGGTTTTCACTAAAGCAAAATGTTTTGTAAGATGTGATATAGGTTAAAATGGATTAACAAGATGCAAATGTATAAAAGATCAACCTGCCAAATATTAATGTATGCATGTAACACAAAAGCTGAAACTTGACATTAAAAAGCTGTTATACATAACAGGTGAGAATAATAATGTCTTAACATAATGAAACAATTGCTACATTATCTTTATAAGTGAATGGTCTCACAGATATATACAAGAAGAAAAAGTAGAGAACTGTATTAAAAATGTGCAGGGCAAATATCTATGCTACAGGGCACACATTTGGAAAGAACAGAGCATGTGAATTTGATACAAAAAGGATTTCAGGATGGTTATGCAGCAGAATATCTGGGACATAGGACAAGGGGAGTACTTATATTAATTGCAAGAGGAGCTCCAATAGTGATAGAAGAGGATAAAAACATAGTAATTGTAGATTTGTAGTACTAATGAGTTACTGGTAAGGGAAAAAGATTACACTGTAATGTATTTGATATAGTACCTAAAACTGCTATAATGGAACTTAAGAAAATTCTGGGAGAAATAATCAGCTTTCAGCAGGGAATATTACTTATAGGTGGGGGCTAGATTTTTTTTTGCAGCAGCGAGGATGTATCTGGAGGGCCTAGAAGGGAAAATGTTACAAAGGAATGAAGATTTTTGAAGAAATGCATGAAAATATTTTCATGGGAGATATGAATTCAGGGGTAGAAGTTCGGAGTGAATTTGCTTATTGTTCCCCAAGGTATAAAAACTTGGCAAGGCTAGACAGATATTATATTTCACAGAAACATGTTTATTTAATTGAAAGGTTTGATACACAGCCAATAACTATGTCAGATCATGTGCCAATAATAACCAAAATAAAAATGCAGGGTAATGAAATAAAAATGAGTCACTGGTGCTTTCCCACCTATCTGTTAAAAAGAGAATTCAAGAAATGGGTAGTGGAAATTATTTGGAAGTTATTAGGGAAAATAGAAATTTCTTCTGAATATATAATTAGGGAGTGAGATAAAATTAAAGTGGAATTTAAAAATATGGTTGAAGTAAAAGAAAGAGAGATATGGTTAAGAAATAAGAATTATTTTGAGGGACTGACAAAGGTTAAAGTATTACAGAATGGGGGAATCTCGCAGAACAAGAAGAAGAGCAACTGCAGAATGCTAAACAGAAAATAAGGGAGTACCTGGATAATATACATGAGTTTAGAAAGACTGCTATTAAGCAACTGTCTTTTGATAAGAACTCCAGAGCACAAATTAGTCAACCAAAAGTAGAAAGAGTTATTGCCAAAATTAGGGAGCCTATAACAAGTAAAATAACCAGAGACCTTGTACAGGTATTAGAGATATTTAGGAAGTTTTATGAAAAAAATTATAAAGCAGAGAAGTGGGAAAATCAAGAAAAAGCCCAATTGGAAATATTTAAGGAAGACTTAATTATGACACAGTTAGAGGTAAACAAGGCTCAACAACTAACAGTTAAGATAAGAGGAGATGAGATAAAAATGGTGATGTAGAACCAATCTACAGGAAAGTCTCCATGAATAGAGGGTATTCCAGTGGAAATTTGGAAGCTAGGAGAGAAAAAGTGATAAAGATCTGGAAGGTTTTGTTTAACAGTATTTTAAAAGGAAAGGAAGCAGCAACATCCTGGAAAAACTGTGGTGGTTGTGTAATACCTAAAGACAGTAAAAGCTCATCTGATCCAGATTCATATAGGCCCATTTTAAATTTAAACCATGATTTTAAAGTGCTTATATCTATACTAGCTAAAACAATGGCAAAGGTGTAGTGAAAATTGATAGATATGGATAAATGTGGGTCTGTTGAGGGGAGGCAAATATCTGACAACATTAATAGAGCAATGATGATCCAGAGGGAAGCAGAATGTAAAAAAATGCTGCTGTTGTTTGTGGGTCATGATACAGAGAAAGCATTTGAGAGACAAAGCTGGGATTTTACGAATAGAGCAATGGAAACATTTGCATTACCTGATACAATAATAAGGTTAATTAGGAGGGTATATGAGGAATCAGAGGCAAGAATTAAAGTAGAAGGGTTCTTATATGATAAGTTGTGTCTGAACAGAGGAATCAGGCAGGGGTGTCCTCTTTCTCCTTTGTTATTTGCTTTATATTTAGAGCCATTGGCAAGGAAAATAAGGAACTCAGAAAATCAAAGATACAATTCGTATGGTGCTCAAGAAAAGTTGACTTTATTTGCAGATGATATTATTTTGGACTTGATAAATCCATAAAAGGAAATTTCAGTGTTTTAGAACATTTTTAGAGAGTTAAAATCTTTGCAGGATATAAAATTAATGAAAATAAAACAAAGGCTGTAGATGTAAATTATGTGCCCTTCACAAGAATTGGTTCAGCAATACCCAAATTTATTGTGACACGATAAGATGAAATATTTAGGAGTATGAATTAAAAAGTCTTTTGTTATGGCAGCTAAGGATATGTAGGAAAAAAATTAAAAAGATAATTCAGAAACTGAGAAACTGGAAGCTCTTGTTTATTGATATGGGTAGTAAAATACAAGCAGTGACAAATGTTTTAGTGCCTTTAGTTTTATATGCAGGTCAGTCATATTTTTATCAACCACAAGAGAATTTGTGGATAATAATTAATAAGAGTTGAAGGTATTTATTGGGGAGGGGAAGAGGGCAAGGGATAAGTGGGATAAGTTGATCCTTCTAATAGAACAAGGTGGTTTAGGATTACCTGAATTGAAGGGATATTTTAAAGCTACACATTTAAGGTTCATATACATTACACAAGCAGAAAGTTATAATTCAAAGTAGAAAGGGATCATGATGAAGCAGGGGGGAAACTGAAGAATTAAGGAGAGAGTGGGATTTTGGAAGCAGATCCTTAAGAGGAATAACAACAGCCATACAGAATATTATTTTATTTTATTTTATTTTATTTTACATTTGTTGACCGGGCTAGTCTAGCTGGATATATGTCCATTTTCAGTAGAGGCCCGGGGAGAAAAGCTCCAGTAATTAAACACATTATATAAAGATAGACAATACAAATAGTAATGCGTAAAAAGAGGGTTAATTAATACCCATATTACATATAAAGTCTTCATAAAGTAGCAGAAAGTATTCTAAGCACTAACCCAACACTTGAATGGAGAAAGGAGATTTTGCCAATCAGAATGACTGCAAGTAGGGGTACAGAGAATAGGCAAGAGGGGGCTGGGATTTACTGGAGAAAACTTGCAAAGGAACCAAGGTATCAGGAGCAAATTACTAGAGAAGGAAGAGTAATAGAATAGGATAAGGCAAGAAGGCATCTGGACTGCAAGCTAGAGACTACCTTCCCTACTGGGGATTGATATCACAGTATAGGTAAAGAGAAAGGGATAGGGGAATCATAAGTGAAAGACCTGCTCTGGTAGAGTTTTTAGCTGTATCTAGAACAGATGCTGATGTTAAAAAAGGGATACTTACTAAGGCATATAAAATATTGTACAATATCTATAAGAATCAATCACAGGAGGTTTGAAAAGGATGGATAAGCAATTTCAAGGGAGCAGTGAAGGACATATGTATCTTTCTCAAGTATGCAACAAAGTTTATACGGTTTAGGATTTTTGTCTGGTAGTGTTTGCATAGATACTTTTGTACCCCAAGCAGACTCCAAAGAATTTTTTCCTCAGGTAGATGGCAAATGTTGGAGGTGTGATGGGGAAGAAAGAGGTAACTGGGAGTGTAAGTTCCAGGAGTGTAATGAGTTGGCAGACTTTAACAACTCCCTACAGAGTAGTCTTTCAGAAATATTGGTGAACAAATGGGTGTAACTAAGGAAATGATTCTTTTGAGCTAGGACACAGGATCTGAATTGCCTAGACATAGTAAGGCCTTGTTAAGTTTAATTCGGGTAACTGCCATAAAAGCAATTGGTAGAAAAAGGAAATCAGAGTCTGAATCAACTGTATTTGAAGTATTGAATATTGCAACAAATATAAAATAAGTGGAAGTGGGATCTTTAGAAAAGGGTAGAAGCAAATTATATAGAAGTAAATGGAAATTGTGGGAATAATAAATGCAGAATAATGTTAAGGAGGAGGAGTAAGGCTTATAGGAAGGCAGGAATTGAACAATTTGTGTAATGTTGAACTGAAGATATCTATAAAAAAGAACATATGTGTTGTATAATGTATGTTCATAGGTTCATAGATTAGTACTAGGCTAACTGCCTTTGTGGGACATTTTAAGCCTAGCCAATTACCGCATGTGAGAGTCAAACCCTCCATCTTGTGTCTGTAAGGTAAATACCTTAACTGTTATGCCAACCTCCCATGTAACTGGAAACGTTATATTTTTTGTTTGCATTTATATAATGTATGTTTATCTATGTCTTAAGTGACAAATTAATAAAGGTGTTAAAAAGAGATTAAAACTGAAGACCACTCTGCTTGCATTCAAAGATGTGGTCTTATGTGAAATTCTAAGCTATTTTCAGTATTAGATGCAAACAAGGGATTATGGTAGATAAAGCCAGATGAGAGAAATTCCAAACAGTGTTCTTTTAATAAGGCATTAGGAAAATACAGTCTCCTTAGAGTTCTGTTTGGCATTTCATCAGCATTAAAGGTGCTCTAAGGAGCTGTAGCACAAGTGACTGAAGGGTTGAAAGGCACTATAAACATAAATGAACTATCAGTGTGCAGTCAGGAACAAGAAGACCATGCTAAGAAACTGATAATGTATCTGAGGTAATGATGGCTCTCTGAAAGCTAGAAAGTTATCAGAACAAGATTTAGCCTGGGACTTAAGTGATCATTAAGGAAATAGTTTTTTAAATGTAAAAAAAAACTAGTTACAGTACCACCAGTGTTGGAATACTATGATGTTAATAAGCCAGTTTTGCTACAAATAAAGGTAATTTAGAATGTTATAGGTGATGAAGAGAATAAACCATTTGGCTATGGGTGAAGAGCACTCACATATGATACACTCAGGAGAAAAAAAACAGTTAGTAATTTATTTATTTTTATTTATTTTACATTTGTTTACCGGGCTAGTCCAACTGGATATATTTCCATTTTCAGCAGAGGCCCGGGGAGAAAAGCTCCACATAGAAACAAACACAGATAAATTATCTACAAATGCAAAGAAAGGAGGTAGAAAATACCAGGCAAAAACATGATTCTAAACTACATTACACAATTCATGCGTATATACTAGATAGGACATCACCCTAATTTCTATTGCAAAATGCAAGATAGAAGAGTTCTGTTACAGTAAAACATCTGTGGAAATATACAGTACATTCAGCAATTAATTTCACATCCAAAGTTATTTAATAATTTGTAACAGTTACTACTTGCAAAGGTGCTTTTGATAGAAGCTTCCCAAGGGGTAAGCAGTAGAGAATAATGAAAGAAGGTAGTATAAAGAGAATAATTAGTGGAATCACAAGATTAGTCAGGACTGATGCATGGGCATAACCAGTGTGTTTTAAGATGTTTTTTAAGCTTTTGTTTAAAGAGGAAGGGGGAGGGAATAGAAGTTAGAGCAGTAGGTAGAAGATTCCAATATTTACCTATGGTACTGAAGAATAGGGAGTCACCAGCGATGTTGTTAGACTTAGTTAACCTCGCAAGAAGTTTGCTCGAAGAGCGTAAGGAATTTAGGTTAGTATAAGGGGTGATAAGGTTAGAAAGTATAGGTATGTTATTAGGTTGGTGAAATATCTTATTGACAAAGGTGAGTTGGGAAAGTGTCAGCATGTTTTTTAGTTCAAGCCAGTTTAGTTGCTGTAGGTTCTGACAGTGGTGAGTTCTAAATGGGTTCCCAGTAGCAAATCTGGCAATGCTGGTGTGTGTGTTAGCTAGTTTAGTGAGATTATTTTTCTTTAGGTTAGTGTATATGGGTAAAGCGTAGAGAAGAGGAGAAATAAGATGAGAGGGAGCAAGTGTAGTTTTGGCTGTTGGAGTTAAGAAGGTTTTAATTCTGTAGAAGGAGCCCAGTTTTCTATTTACAGTTTTAATAGTGTTATTAATGTGATTATCAAATGTGAGGTTATTGTCGATTGTGATACCTGACAGCTTGGTGGTAGAATCTGGGGATATATGGGTGCCATTATTGGATATGATAGAGAATTCTATGGGGGAGGACTTACTATTAGGCCTAAAGAGCAGGAGTTTGGCTTTTTTGGCATTCAAAAGGAGGCAACGTTTCAAGAACCATGCCTCAACTGTGTTAAATACATTCTGTGTTAGTGTTTGTAGTTCAGATGTGATTTTAGCAGAACATATGAGTGTAGAATCATCTGCATATTGTATGCATGTAGCTTGAGGTATTGCTACATGTAGGTCATTTATGAATAAAGAGAAGAGAAGAGGTCCTAGAATGGAGCCCTGAGGGACACCAAGAGAGACTGGCAGAAGGGATGAAAGTTTGTTTTCCCAGAGAACTGCCTGTTGCCTGTTGCTGAGGTAGGAAGTGAACCAGTGAACAGCCTTGGGGGTCTAGAGAAAGAGATTCTAGAGTTTTTATGAGCAGGAGGTGGTTTACCATATCAAAGGCTTTTGACAGGTCTATAAAGAGTGCTGATGGGAGGATGTTGTTGTTGCAGTTTCTATTGATGTAATCAGTAAAGGATAGGAGAGCTGTGGTGGTACTATGAAATGGCCTAAAGTCATGCTGGCAGTTAGCTAGTAAGTTATGTTGAGTTAAGTGGTCCATTAGCTGATGGTGAATACATTTCTTCATAAGGGTGATAAGAGTGCTATAGACCTGTAGTTAGAATAATCATTAGAGTTACCTCCTTTATGTAAGAGGATAATGTGGGAGATTTTCCAGATAACAGGGATGGTTCCTTCAATGATGGTTCTATTTAGAAGGATGGATATGGGATAGGCAACTGCTTCAGCTGCTTTTTGAATGTATTCAGATGGTAACTGATGAGCAGAGGGGGTACAGGGTTTAAGTTTTTGGATAAGTTTTTGGATATAGGTTGTAGAGATGGGTTGTAGTTGGAATATAGGGAGATTAGGAGATGTGGAGCTAGGGAAGCTAGACTTGTCTATGGAAAAGTGACAGACTAGTGAATTAATGGTGTCAGTAAAAAAGGTATTAAAGGCATTAGCAGTTTGATGTGAGGTATTCTTTTCAGCCCCTAAGGGTGAAGGTGTACTAGACTGGCCTGGGTGTAGGAGTCTATTTAAGGTTGACCAGAACCTTTGGGGGTTGTTGTGGTGAGTTTGCTGTAATTTACAATAGTAGTTCTTTTTGTCCGTGAATATGGCTTTTTAGTACTATTTCTTAACTGTCTAAAGGCTTGTTGATCAGAGGTAGTTTTGGTAGCTCTCCACTTAGCCGAAGATTTGTTCCTTTGTAATATTTTTTGTCTTGTTTTTTTAGACAGCCAGGGGCCTGGCTTTGATTTAACTCTAATAGATCGTTTTGGCGCATGTTCATCAAGGATTGTTAAGAATTTAGCATTGAAATATTTAACAGCTTCTTGAAGGGGTGAATTTTTAGAGGGTTCCAGTTGCAGGCATTTAGTTCATTTTGGAATAATAATGGGTTAAAGTGTTTATTGCTTCGTGAGATCCTATAGGTTGGGGTGTTAGTAATGTCACTCTTTTGTCTTATGATGTAAGTTAAAGTATGATTGCTTACATCATCAGGCAGAGTTCCTACTAAATAAGTTTGCTGTTGTTTGCTAATAAGAATCCAATCTAAAATACTTTCTTTGTTGTTAGGTTTATTGATTCTTGTAGTGGTGTTGATTGTCTGAGTAAAGCCATGAAGATTAATATGTGAGGAAGGAATATCTGTATTGACAGAAGACCAGTCATAATTAAAGTCTCCTAATATGATAGTTTCTTGTGGGTAAGTCAAAGATATCCAACTTATAATATTCTCTATTATGGTATTATTATTACCAGGAGGTAGATAGATACAGATCATATAGATTGATTTATTAGGGTTTAGTTGTAGTTTAGAAATAAGGAGTTCAGCCTTACTTTCCTGTAGTGGGTTATAAGGTACAGAGGAGATCTGTAGTCCAGTCTTAAAAAGCAGTGCTACTCCCCCACGCTTATGTTTTATACGGTCCAGTCTCAATATGTTGTAGCCTGGGGGAAGTATTTCATTGTCTTTAGTACCAGGTTTCAACCAAGTTTCAGTAAGACAGAAGATGTCAAAGGAATGAATTTCAAGGAGGGCATGTAGATGGGCAACCTTGTTGTTAATACTGTGGATATTGAGATGCCCTATAAGTAAGGTGTTTGAGACAGTGGCTAGGGTTGGAAAGGTGGAGTTTGTGATACTGTAAGTTGTTTCATTGGAGACATTAGTTGATCCTGGGTTAGGGTGGATGTCACCATCATTTAGGGTTGAAGTTTTAAGCTCTAAAGGTGGTTTGCAGGAGAAGCTGGTTAGATATTTCAGTCTCCTTATAGTTGGATTATTGAATTTAATATGTGCAAGTCGATGGTATTTGGCTAGCAGGTAGTTGGAGGAGTATGTGATGTTTAAATGAATATGTGTTTGGGTAGTAAATTGAATGGCTGTTTGTTTGAGAGAGTAATTGAAGTGGTAATAATTTACTTCTTTATAGGAAGTAAGGAGATAGGCCAAGGTGAGGACTAGAAAAAGTGTGGATATGAGTATTAGCTTGGTTAGGCTAGTTTTAGTTATATAAGTCTTAGGATAGTTTTAGGTTTAGAAGACATACTGCTAAGAATAGTTATAAAACTCTACATAGATAGAGTTAGGATATAACTACTATTTAAATTATAGGTAAGGTATAGTCTTTTCTGGGAAAAATAGCTACAGGTATGTGAATAAGGTAAGGTACTATAAGAGAAGGCAGTAGAAAAAGTAAGTTAGGAGGGATGAGGTGGAGTTGTGTCAATTGACAGTTGCATAGAATAGGTTGTTTCAGGGAGAGGGTGTGGTAAAGGAAGTATAAGTGCAGGACCACTGGGGTGGGTGGATATGGGGATAGGGTAGGGGAGCGAAGCGGGGCAGAGTCAGTTAGTAGATTGTGTGGAGCCAATCAGGCCTTTCAGTGAAGCTAAGCACTGATGTCTCTTAGCTAGGTAAGAAACACCTTATTGTGGGTGTTTAATTGTAAAGTTTATACAAATCCAGTAATACTTTACTCTGGAAAGTAGAGTCTGCTGTAAGATCTCTTAGGGGATAAATTATTGCCTAGACTAGAGGGTTAGTGGTAAGTAAGATAAGCAGCACAGAGATCCAGAGCAATGCTCCAAAGTGGACTAAAAGCTGTCAGTCTCTGTATTCTGCTGCCATCTAGTGGCGTACAAGAGGAAGGATTTCAACTTTAAAGCTAAGTTAGAAATAATTCATAATTACTAGGGAGGAAAATGGCCTCGTTAGTTCTGCGAGTGTGCTGGCCCAGTTCCAAAATGACTGTAACAAAGTTAAAGAAAAAATGCACATACAGCAAATCTATAAGGCTATCAGCTATAGCCTACACTGAGAGGTAGAAGGGATGCGTCCTGGGTGTCCACACTTTAGTAGACTGCCTTGTAGCTTCAATAAAACTCTGTAAAAATAAAACAGCAGAGGGGGAACAGCCCGATTAGCAATGCTAAGCTTCCAGGCTGAAAAGGAAGAGAAAGAAGGAAGTTATGAGTATTGGTAGAAATTGCATACAGGGACAGAGAGAAAGGCTAGGGAATGGAGTGCAAGAGTGGGTGTGAGCACAAGTGTATAGCCAGTATAGATAACTTTCAGTGTTACAGAACCAAATACATAGCATTTATTCTGCTATCCTATGTTTAAACTTTAGGGCACACTTTCTTTGTCTCTCTTCAAATAAGCAAGACAGTTGCATGCACACTCCCGTACTGCTCCCACTTGTGTATAGTCAGCATAGAGAATTGTAAGTGTTACAGAACCAAATACATAGCTTGTAAATGTACAATAAAATAAATAAATAAATAAAATAAATAAACGCAGACCATTTAATGAAATGCACATAGCAGATATGATGCATAGAGTATATTTACCAGAGAAAAACAAAGAATCATCAGAAAAAGTGGTGATTATTCAGGTAACACTTCAGTTACCGAAGACAAAGTAAAAGTATTCCAAAGATATACAGCTGCTGATTTAGAAATTAAGTTACAAAAGGAAACTGCAGTAAGATGCTAATCTGAACAAAAATCATCAATAAAAAAACAAATAATTTTCTTTGAAGCAAGAAAGGGTTAATGTTCGATGCTGACAAAGCAACATCTTCACAGGGTACATAAATTACAACAGGGAAAACCAATGTTGAAAGAAAGAGAAAGGAATATAATATACTTGTGAGGAATGTTGACTCAGAACAGCTATCATTGCAGTGCTATGCAGTGCTATGCTATGCTATATGCAATTCATCCCATCCCATACCATACCATACAGTAACATAAAAGCAATCTAAAGGAAGAGACAATAAAATTCCTAGTATCAGGTCATCTGCGGTGTAGAATGGTCACAGTTGTGTTCCATTTTAACGAATGATGAATCAGGTAGTCATCCAATAGAGGCTGTGCAATGCTGCCAAAACAGTTTTTCCTTGTCTGCTGTGATTAAATTGAAAAGTCTGACATTGATCACTAGGAAGATAAAGCCACATAATGCCGAAGTATGGAATAGCAGTATGGATCAGGTATTTCATTCTGATGAAGTCCCTGGATAAGAGATGAAAGTGCTTAATCCGATATCTTTTGTGCTGTGTGTTTTTTAATAAACTGTTGAAGCGAACGGCTGAGACTTGTGGATTTTTGAATTGGACAGCCTCTGTTGGATGACTACCTGAAATTCATAATTTGGTGCAGTGTGTGTTTTTTGTGGATTCCATTTTAAAGAAGCCATGTGTCATTTATATGCAGGTTATTCCAAGTTCCCTAAAGTGATCAAGCTGACAGACAAAACAAGTGCAAATATGACTGGTGTATTATTAGCCTATATGTTCTAGAGACAGGGGATATTGGTACTGTCATATCTAACAATGATCTGCAAAACAAAACTTAGTGATTCAGAAGATTTGCTTAGTGCTGGAATTCAGATATATAGTGCCTCAGTGTAACTGATAAGTAGACAGAACTCTACCAACAGGTGAAGTATGATATAGTAAAAGCTATGAGGGTTTACATCTTGCAGTTTTGAATACAGAAAGATGCCATAGCAGAAACTTTGTTTCTTTGCAGCTCATATGTTAACTGGGAGAAGGTTGAAAAGAAAATTACTTACTTTTATCCAGCCCCACAGTGTGCAGGCATAAAGCCTTTACTGTGCCCTAGATGACCCATGTTCCAGTAAAGGCACAGGCATTGAAGGGACAGGATGTGGAAGGATCGTAGTAGAGGAGGCTGCCCAAGCTCTCTGCAACAGTAGTAATACCATTTGGTCAAGAAGTTGTGTATGCATGGAAGCATTCATACCTCCTGGAGGGAACAACTTTGGATCTCACAAAGCTGCTATGGGGTGGTAGGGCTTAGGGCACACTGCCCTGTAGCAGTGTGATGCTGCACTAATGTCCTCAAATCTCCTCAACAGAACAGAGGTGGGAAGCTGAAACAGATGTGGTAGACCCAGTGAACAAGGACAGGAGAGGAGCTAGTTGTAGTTATTGGTCAGCTGCATGGAGAGCGGGAGAAAAAAGGTGAATTACAGACTTCAAGTAATGCCTTAAAGTCAATACACAGTAAGGAAATGCTGCAAGGAAATCAGCAGACACATAACATAATGTAATGATAGAGTCTGCAGATTGATAAACTGTAGTAAGAATAAGAATCAAAAAGCCATAGAATTGCTTGCAGCCTGAAGCTGAAGTTATTAGTTAGGCAGCTGAGCAAGGGCCCTATGCTACTTGAGGGGAAGACAGAAAGCTTTATAAGAGGAGTTGTAGACACTTGTGCAAGGTAAATGTATCACAGTTCAGGAAAGATGAGCAAGCAGAAGTGTCACAACTGTCTCAAGAAATAATCAATAATGTCTCAGAAAAACAGAGTTTTTAACAATTGTGACACTCAAAAGTAGCAGAGAGAAGGATCTCAAGTTATGTGTATCAGAAAAGCCATAAGACAGCCAACAACCACCCAAAAGAAAGATCAGATGACCAGAAAGCAGTACTATTAAATTCTTCAGATTTGGAAGCATAGCTCTCAACTGTCCAGATTTTCACAGAATGTCCAGATTTTTTACTCATTTTGGTCCATTGCTCATAAAATAGTTTTCTGGCAAGTCACTGATGACTGAAGTCAGACAATAAAGGATGACTTTTGATTTTCAGACTTAATATCCTTCATAAAATTCATGCTAATGCAAAACATGTTAATCTATCAAATTTCTGAGTTTGTAAGAGCAATATTTAAAAACTTTCCCTATTTTTTGGCTTTTATAGGTTCATAGGTATGTACTAGACTATCGGCCCTAGGGCCTATACAAGCCCAGCCAAAAAGGTACCCGGGCTTTTGCCACCCAAGAAAATTATTTTCCTGTGCCACTGTCGAGCAGAGCCACAGAAGTGATCCCCGGGGTGAATTTCCTAGTTCCCATCCAATCATCAAGATTTTTCTTGAAGAGTGCTAATGAGGAGCTTTGTTTGATATAGATGGGTAGCTTATTCCAGAGTATGGGAAGTCTCTTGGACAGGAATCTATCCCTCCGGCATGTTCTGTTTATTGTGGTGACAAGGTTTAGGTCCCTAGAGCGTGTAGCTTGGAGGGATTGGGATTTCTTTAAGTGGATCATGTCCAACAGCTCTGGGTTTGACATAGCTTTGTATGTTAGGCAGAGATCACCTCTGAGTAGGCGATATGCAACAGAGTAAAGCTGGAGTTTTATGCGACAGTCTGCGTAGGGCATCTGTTTGAGGCTGGTAATCCTCTTTGTGAGGTATTTCTGCAGCCTTTCCAGTTGTTGTAGATGTCTTGTGAGGTACATACCAAAAGGGGCATTGTACTCTATAATGGGTCTAATGAGTGATGAGTAGAGGGGAACAATGACCTCTTTTTTTCTGGAGGAGAAACCTTTTGTGATGAGGTGTGCCACATAGAAGGATTTCCTGACTACTGTGGCAATGTGATTATCAAAGGAGAGACTACTGTCCACCTGTGTCCCAAGGTCTCTTATCACAGTTTCAGTGTTAAGTATACTACCGCCTATGTTGGTACAGAGTTTTTACCAAAGGGGATGACAATGCACTTTTTGGCATTGAGCTTGAGGCCATGGCTTTGATACCAGGCATCTGTCTCAGTGAGGCCCTTTTGTTGGATGCCCACATCGTTAGGAGTTTCTATTATGGCTCCTAGTTTGCAGTCATCAGCGAAGTTCATTAGCCAAAGACCTTCTGTGTTAGCCCATACTTCAGAGAATTAGATACCAAAAAGGAAAGGACCCAGGACTGAACCCTGTGGTACTCCACTTGTCACTGGTCCGAAGTTGGATTTGGAGTCTGCTACTTTCACAGTGTGGGTTCTGTCAGTGAGCCACTTGGCAACCCATCTTGTGACATAGGGATTTATACCTAGTTTAGTGAGTTTGTCTATAATTCCAGAGTGGGGGATGGTGTCAAAAGCATTGGCAAGATCTAGATAGGTTGTGTGAACCACCTTATACTTGTCTGTGGCTTTGGTGACTGCTTCAAAGAAGTCTATCAGGTTTAGGAGACATGATCTGCCTTTTACAAACCTGAACTGGGTGGGGTCCAGAGTTTGGAGATTACCAATGTCTTTGTTTATAAGTTCCATGATGATACATTCCATGGCCTTACAGACCAGGCTTGTCAGGCTAATGGGGCGGTAGTTCCCGGGGTCCGTAGTGGCTCCCCCCTTGTGGAGTGGGATAACCATCGCTGTGTGCCATTCAGCGGGCACAAAGCCGGAGGTGAGGCTATGATTGAACAATGGTACTTAGGTGGGGTGCCAGTTCGTTCTGTAGTTCATGTAGAACGCAGCCTGGGATGTTGTCTGGTCCCATGGATGCTGTGTTCTTGGCTTTGGATGGTGTGGTTTTTACCTGTGCAGCCGTGATTACAGGAACTTTGCATTCTTCCGGTATAGAGATGGGCCTTTTAGGGGGTGATAGGGGGTAAAGGTAGCACTGAACCTATCTTCTAGGATGTTGGAAATAATCAGTTGGGTCTGTATATTTAGTGCCATTGTGCTGTAACTCAGAGCAGATCTGAGTGTTGCCATTGAGATTCTTGACATAGCTATAGAATGCTTTGTGGTTGTCTTTAGAATCAGTGGTGATTTTGTTTTCGTAACTAGCATTGGAGGATTTTGTCAGGGATCGCAGCTTCTTACTGTGGCTGACCAGGGAGCTCCTTCACTCATGGAATTTTACTCTCTTTTGCAACAGTTTCTTTCTTCTGTTGTACAGTTTGTTTATGGCAGGGGACCACCAGACTGGCTTCCTTTTTTTGGAGGATAGCGTCTTGGTTCTGTTTGGGAAAGCACGATCCATGCACTCATGTAAGTGCTTATAAAGTGCAATTGTGTAGGATTCAGTAGTCATAACTGTATTGTCCATCTGCATGGGTGTCATGAAGTTCACCACTTCTGAATTAAGAAGCATGAAGTTGGCTTTGGAGAATTTTTTTACCGTGGTTTCCTTAATGGGGGTGGGGGGCAGGATGTGGATATCTAGGGTGATTAGCTTATGGTTGGATCAGACCAGTGAGGTGTTGACTTCAGGTGTGGAACACCGGTCACTCATGTTGGTAATGACTAGATCTAGGATATTGTTGCCCCTGGTGGGGGTATGGATAAGTTGATCCAGGGCATTGGAGTTTATGAATTCCAGAAAGCGTTGAGCGAAAGAGTTGGTACATGAGCAGTTTTCCCAGTTAATGGTGGGGTAGTTGACATAGCCCATTATTAGGGTGCTTGGTTGAACCCTAATATTTTCCAGTACATCAAGAAAAGAGGAGTGGGAATCCTGGGGCATGGTGGGGGATCTGTATCAAGCTACAATTTGAATTGCAGTTTTGCCCAGAGTTATTTGCACTTGGATAACATTGGATGCGTTATGTCCCCCATTATTTGTGTCTTTGTCCAGATTTCTTGCTGTAAGAGGCTGACAGGTATGTTTGGAAGGCCAGCAATGAAACCAGACATATGGACATTAAATGTTAAAAATTACTGTAAATAATCAAATGTTACAGTTCTTAAACTGCATTTTGAATGTTTACAGAATAATCTTATTTGATGTAAAAAGCCCATTCCATGCTTAGTCTAAGGCTAAAGATAATACAAAATGATCACTGCAATTAAATTTATGTCATCTCATAAAAGTTATACATTTTATATGTACATAATAATATTTATAGTTTATAGCTAGAAAAGGGCAAATGTATCATATGGGGTATATTTAAATATGATAAGGACTAAGCTATAGGGGGTTGCATGTCAAGTGGTATACATTCCTTCTACAAGCTCTTTCCTTATGTCTCTTTTATTGACAGCATTGCGCCACACATCTGTATGTTACAAGAGGAGATGATTTGCAGAAAGTATTCTGCCTTATTGCTCTTATGGCTTTAGGAAAAATGTCAGAAACCTCAAAGCTGCATGCAGTATTTGGTGTTTGCAGGGAAAATAAATGATGTCACACAACCTGTTGAAAATTCACAATAATTTATTCCTTTTGTAAAATAAAAACAGTAGGTCAAGTGCTTTTGTCCCATACATTCAAAAAGACTTTATTAGAACCAATAATGTTTGAATCAAAATAGCTTTCTTAAATAGATGTCTGTGTCACATGACCAACAAGATACCAAATGTCACAACAACCAAGCAGGTAAAAAAAAAAAAATTAAGGGCCACCAGAAATAAATGTACTTATGGGCTAGGTAGAATAAAATAAACCAAAACAGAGCAAGTCAATATCAGAAAAAGGTTCGCCAAATGATATTGTGGAAAAACTGAATGATTTTACAGGGGATTAGGCTTGTGCATCATACACTTTGTGGTCCAATGTCATGGATAGCATTAGAATGGAAGTGGAGGAATTGTTGACTTAATCTTTACCAGGCAGTAAGAAGAGAAGAAAATATTCAGTGTGAAATTCTGGAAGTAGATCTGATGCAGTGAGAGTCATAACTGCTGCAGTGAAAAAAAGAATAAAGTGGCATAACTGCTGCAGTGAAAAAAAGTATAAATAGGCATTAAAGGGAGGTATTTGACAGAAAGAGGTGGAAATAGAGACTAAGGGCTTTAAGTGTAGTATAGTTGATATTCACCATGCTGCAGTGGGTGCAGGGTAAGGGACCACTGAGCCCAAACAGAAATGCTGTTAGACTGTATTATATTCAAAGAAGGAAGCTGTCTCAAACCTGACCTCTCCCAGACTAACTCTGACCATATTCATGGCCACTGGGAAGATGACTGCAACTTGCGGGTGTGGTTGCTACTGCCAAGACAGTTTGTTTGTGTCTTTCTGCTTTTCCCGGTTGGGGGTCGCCACAGCGGAACTCCAGTCCGCTAATGATTGGCAGTAGATTTTTACGTACTGGCTTGCTGGGCCTAACGCACAACCTTCAACGAAGGAATGCCCATTCACACATGTTGCTACACAGAAGACGTTCTAACTGAGAATCGAACGGGCAACATCTAGCTGTGAGGCGACAACACTACCGCAGCACCACCACCGCAGTCCCTGCTACTGCCAAGACACTATTTTCACTTAAGGCTTAATCCCTGTGCCTGCCCTTGTGTGCATTTGTGTTATCCATGGGGATGGCATGCAACTGGCTTGCTTTATGTTCTCCACACCTCTACATATGACACATCCAAAACCCTGCCCCTCATAGAAAACACTCCTTGCAAATCCCCAGCCTCCAGTACAAGTTATCCATGAAGGTGCATCCAACTGTGGCTCTTCTCCCCAGGATGGACAAACCCTTTCATCATGTGTGTGCTGTCAAGCTCCTGAGTTGTTAAAAAACTTAGGTCAGCTGGGCCATAGTCACAACTTTATCTCTCTGCATCACCACCGTAGAAGTAAATTGTTCCTCTGTATTTGATGCTAACCAAAGATTCTGGCAGAATAAGCTAGAAGAAGCCAGTTCCTAGCTATGCGTGTTTTATACACCTCTTGGTAGACACATATTACTGAGGTTACTATCTGGAATCCTATCAAATACTGCAGACATATTCCAGAGAGCTATATAACATATAGTTAAGGATCTAAATAAAGTAATCAACACAGCTGATGACATTCTGGTACTGAGTGAAACAAAGCAGAAATAAGATAGACTGCTGAACATATTAAAGTTAAAAGTCTTAAAACTAAGCTGGAATAAATGCCATCTATGTGTAACTTCTCTGAAATATATTGGTCATGTTTATCTTCAGAAGAATTTAACCTTGATACTGACAAAGTAAAAGTGATTGTAAAAATGTTAAAGTCTGATGGTGAACCATTTCTTATGCATTTCTTTGGCATGCTGCAGTATATCTAAGTTCATCTCTAACTTTCCAGATATAACAGTACCACTCAGAAAGCTGTCAGACAAAGAGGTAGCATGTTTTTTGTCCATGGAGAAAAAACAGATTTTTGAAATGTTTAAATGTGTGGTTACTATAACACCTACGTTTAAGTTATTTGATGTGGCACAACCTTCAATTCTGTATGTAGTTGTCAATTAGCAAAGTCTTGGTGCAATGCTATTTATAACATTGAAGTTCAACAGCTTATGCTCAGATAAAAAAGAGATGTGTGCCATTGTTTGTGGTTGTCAAAGGTTTCATAGCTATATTCACAAGAGGAGAATTATAGTGCAGTCAAACCATAATCCACTTCAAAGAGTATTTAAAGAAAATTCTTTACATAAGGCACTAGCAAAGCTTCAAAGAATGTCAATATATTAGCAAAAATATAACCTGCAAGTTCAATATAAATCTGGTAAACTAATGAACAAAGCCAGCATCCTAAATGGGGCGTAAGTGAGGGGAAGAAGGATTTGCTTAAAAATTATCTGAAAATCTAATGGATAGTTTGCCAGTTTCCAATGTCTACTGAACAGTTACAAACATTAAAGGCTTGTACCAAAAATAGCTGCACTTCAGTTGCTGGGTGATGTTGTCCTGAGATGGTTGGCAACTAATCCAAAATGACTACCCTCTCCACTTAGACCTTACTTTCATTATTAAGAAAAGATGCTTTATATTCAATGATTATTATTTATAGATGACATAATGATCATCCCTATTCTGTTACATATGGGTATGCTAAATGTAGCACAATAGTAACATTACATGAGCAAAGGCAAATAAAGCACTTGTGATATCATATGTTGGCCTAGCAAGTAGAACAGATGGTGTAAAACTTTGAAGTATCTTGCATGTTAAATTGACTTATTTTAGTATATGAATTCATGCTTTCTTATATGTGTAGATTTGGATTCAAAATTCTATGAGGTTGTACAGTTGTGTTACATAATTCTTAACAAGGTATGGAGTCCCTGAAGAAATGATCTTAGATAATGGTCCTCAGTTTGTGAGTCAGGAATTCTGTAACTTTAAGAAGCAACAGGATTTCATGCACATTACTTCAAGTCCTTGCTATCTTTGGAGTAAAGGGGAATTGGGACATATAGAACAAACAGTGAAAAACCCTTCACAAGAGATGTGAATACAATGTTCCATTTGACTGTTGCTTGTCTATATTTGCATAATGGAATATACCTCTACAGTCTACAAGTATACTGTCAGCTCACCTACTGATGGGATGCCATCTGAAATTTAAGTGACCTACCACATTTTCAACAGGACTAGATAGCGGACAAATGATTACAGAATTAGTAAAAAAATTGCTAAAATTTTACCTGGCACAAATGCCTGAAATGTACATCAAAACAAAGGTTAGAAAGCATTTGTCAAAATTACAAATTCAAGCATTATAATATACTTCTGGCTGAAAGTTATCAGTAAAGAGCAGTTGCTGCTTAATATAGAGATGGAGAAGTTGATTCAAGTGTTCTCTCAGAGAGAGAATCTCCTTAGTCTATGAAAAGAAAAGTCTACCATCTCCTACAATTTAACCCAAACCTTGGATTGTTTTTCTCACTAACAAATTATTCCAGTATTGTTTAGGTGCCAGAAACCTGCTTGTACTTCATGAAACTTTCATTTCCTTGCCTTGGAATCAAATGAATAGAAAGTCCACCCACTTTTTTTAAGCTTAACTTCTCACATACTTTGACAAAATAATTTGTCTCCACGTGCATGACATAACACAGAAATAGGGAAATATGTAGTTTTTGTTTTCCCTATCAGGTACTGCTCACAATCTTGCATAGGCAATTAGTCCTAATGATGTGAGCAGATCAGCAGCAGCTATTAAAAAAATTGTGAAACTTGTTTTCCACTGACCTTATTGCAAAAAGGAAAGGAAAAGAAACAGTATTGTTGTACATAGTTGATAAGGTTACCATCTCTCTCTCTCTCTCTCTCTCTCTCTGTAGAGCAGTACTGATTTGGACAGATCTGTCCTGGATGGCATGAAACAGGCTAACACCTTGATATTTTACATGAAAAATATTTTGTCACAGAAAGCTTTCATACTGCATTTAGGTAATCTTAATATTGTATAAAGTAATATAATTAAACAACATTGCACATCACTGACTATTTTGGTAATAAGATGAAAAATATTTTTCTTGTAATGATGGCATTCAATCCTCACCACTAGCACCAGTGAGGGATGTACACATTGGAGGATGACAAGTACATGCACAGTAAAGTACAATTTCCCTTAAGAGCACATGGAGATCACAGTCAGTCTGGGGCTGGTTTCTCCCTCTTTCTCCAGATCCCCAATAAGACTTCCCACTGGCACAGCTATAGGGTGAAGATCTCAGCTGAGTGGCCAAGCCAAAACCTCCAGCACCCTCTCTGTTCAACCAGTGCTTCGTGTCCCTTTCCCAAGTAGCTGACACACACACACACGTTGAGATTTGATTTATATACAAACACATACACACCTGGGGAAAGCTAGCACAGGTTTACTAGCTATGCCCCCTTCTGCCCAGACTAAAAGGTAGTACCAGCTGACACCAGCCACTACTTATCAACTACCTTTAAGGCCCTTACCAAAGGGTGCCCACTCTTACATTGTAATGTTACTATTATCTAAATGGTAAGTGTGACCAAGACTTTCAAGGCTATTTAAGAGTGGCCTGTACAGTGTTGCCAAATACATATGCAAGTACTCTATAAGAGATGAAATATCTGTAAATAAACCAGCCACAATTAAAAGGTTTAAATATATTTAATAATAAATAATAAAAGAACAAGACAATACTCAAACAACACAGTAACTACAGAGTTCAAAATCACAGGAAATATTTTAAAACAACATTGCAGGACAGTCTCAAATAAATACAGAAAACATCTGAACTAATATTTGCTATATTCCTATCTAAATCTAAAAAATAATATGCCCTAAATATCTTTCTTACAAAGCAAGGCAAATACAGATGAGTGGATTATTGCTAGGTCCAAGACAAGATACAGAATGCACAGACTTCCCCTGCAAGAGTTCTTAAATTAATAATCAACAATACTGCTGGGTTAGCTCTGACAACATCACTCTTTTTCACCTGACTTCAGTTACCAGGCTAAACAGATAATTAGAATTTAACACCTCTGTGTAAAAAAATACATATCTCTCAGAAGTGTGCAGCTGCTAGGAAGTCACAGAGCAATAAACACACTTTTACATTTGAAACCTAGTAATTATTTCTGTTTCAAGACAATAGGAAAACCTCTAGCTCCAGACACTGTGTCTGCTTGCGGCACTGAAACTGAGATAACACAGTCGTAAAACACTTTACTTTTCAACTTATTTACTTAAAGTTTTGCAAGTTAAGTCTGTATGTTCCTGCTTCTACTATTAAAACATTCTGTTATTTTCCAGTAGGGTACACTGTGGTTGCATTCCTGAAGCTCAGTACATAACATGCAGTTCTTTTACATTTGTAGGACAAGCATATGAATCATATCACTATTCACAGATGACATATGATTATTTATAAAATTCCAGATAGCTGGGCTGGCAGTGTCACATTTCTATATAAATCATATTAATATTTTTTAAGTGATATATAATTATTTACAAAATTCCAGATAACTGGACTGGCAGTATTTTCCTGGTGTCATTGCTTCTATAACTGTAACCACTTTAAAAAAAGCAGTGTTAGTTTTACATGCAGAACTATTAGTCTGTCATGCTCAAATATTTTGGCATTGATGAAGTGCTAATATTCTGTAAACCAAAGTGAAAGAATACAGCTGATGTGGGAAATATAATGTACAAAGGTATTTGTGCCTCAGTTTAAAAAAAATCTATTAACACAAATTCAAGAACATATAATTGTGTGTGTATATATTTATGTATGTGTATATGTATGTGTGTGTGTGTGTGTGTGTGTGTGTGTGTGTGTGTGTTTATACTGTGCTTGTAAAATACTCTTGAAAAATATAGCAAGCAAATTAGCAAATTTCTGCAACATTCAGGATAATGAAAAAAAATCCTTCTGCTACAGACACTGGTCTGGTGAGTAACATAATAAGTTCTTTGAAGTGTTCACAGTTGTTGGATTACTGAGTTAGTTTTGTCAACTCAGGAAAAGTGTGGGTGAGGTTCTGTCAGTGCTTATGGCAAAGGATAAATGACAATCCCTTCAACTGTAATTTAGCTACCTTTTTTGACTGCAGTTATAAAATTGGTCTGAATTGCTTAAAACAGACTTTGAGAGAACTGTATATGATGGTCATTCAGGAATAAAATGCAAACATTACTGCTACAGAAGATGTATAAGATGCCTGTGACTCAAAGTGTTGCCATTCTATTTCAGTGGACTAGGAAGACAACATAACTTCCTTATATCTAGCACGACTCATATAAAAGGGACTTGAAATGGATTCTGGGAAGGGGAAAAGAAAACACTAAAATTATTTTAGAAGCACCTATAATTATGTTAATACATTAAAATAGTTCAGACAATAAGGATACACTGGGGAAAAACATGTTTTTTTAAGTTTCTGTGTTGAGTTTTCCTATAAACGAAAGTCTAGTTCAGATTATTGTAGTGTGTCTGATGTCATCTTTCCTGTGATTCAGAAGCTGCTAATTGTGACAGGTATTTTTACATTGCCAAAAATGTTACAGCTTCATACCAGTTTATTTTTTCAGTTCAAACCAAGATGATGTGCAAATACTCTAGGTTTAGAAAACTGATAAACTACTAAAAATAGTGAATGTCTATAAATTATTGTTGATTAAATGAAATCAAATTCTATTGTTTTTCTGTAAAGATCCATTTCCTGTGCATTTAACATGACTCAACATAGTGCTGGTCCATAATCTTTTGAATTTTAGTACATAAAGTGTAAATGTAGTACACACTTCCTTAAAGTAAGGGGAAATGCTCTGTAGTGAAATGTGAAGTTCATGTTTCTTTAAGGAAGGTAATGCTACCGGATATCAAGAGTCATGTGATCCTGTAATGCCAGTCAGTCTGCAGTGAAAGCAGTCTGCATCTATTGCCTCCTACTCATTCATCCCTGACAATGTGCATTCTTCAATCATGTGCATGTGATACAAGCATTCCTGTCAACCAGTAGACACTGAAATAGGTGCAAAGGCTCTTGAAATGCAGGTACATCTAGACAAAAAAATGTGTACCTTATTAGCATAAAATCTGAATACCTAATAGCTCATAACTCATTCCACTTCCAGCAGGACTGTGGGATACAACTCAGAAAAATAAGTTTTAAAAAACAGAGACCAAATTGACGCAAAAATATAAATACAATATGAAAAAAGTGTAACATCTTCAGATTTTAATGAATGCCATTGCAAAAATCAACCTAAGCATTATTTGTTTCTGCTTCTGAGAAAGGGAGCTACAAAATGTAAGTCCTCTTTCTTTTAATTATTGGCACCACCAGTTTTGGTCATGTAGTCTGGATTACTGTGTACTAAACAGCTTCAACTTGTGCACAACCTGGGATTCAGAAAACTGAGTGAAGGAGTAAATCAAACCTGAAAGCAGATATATGACATCAAAAGTAGATACATCTGAGAAATTCGGACACAAGTGATACTTAACTTTCATTAAACTGAGTATGAACAAAATATGCAACCCTACAAAAGGGCACAGCAAAATTGAAGAAAACAACAACGAAGGGCAACAACAGGAAACAGAACCCAGGACCAACAATAAAAAAACAGGAAAATGTATTCACAAATACGTCCACCGACTAAGCGCTTTCACCTAAAAAGGCATCCGTTGTTGTTTTCTTCATTAAACTGAGTGTCTGCCTATATACAGTTATCTGACTTCAGACAAGTTTGTAAAAAAAGCTATGAGTAAGACTCAAGTGACCATAAGCAGTTGTGCATAAACTGATTATGACAGTTCTATACTGACTTTCTAATTATTGTATGGTTATGCAAATCAGCATGTTATTATATAATCACTGGGTAAAATAATTGAGACAAATGGATCTTTTTTCAAAGTCACTTAATGGATTTATCTTACTTTTTGCTAAGTCATAGCCCATGCCTGCATGTATACATAAGAGGAAAGTTATTAAAAGATGTTTTGAAACTGATTCTTCAAGGCTGTTAACCTTTTATTTATAGGACACTGTGCTGATTGGAAGGAAGGTATGATTCTGTGTTGAACATGTGTGCGGTTGCCTCTCTGACTGCAAACGCTTATTTGTAACATAGCGCGTTGCACGTGGACCCAGCGTTCTGTTGCAGGAGGCGTTGTGTGTAGTTAGCTCTCCGACTGCAAACGCTTTTTCACTATAGCGCTTTGCATGTGGGTCCAGCGTTGTATTGTTAGTTGCTTGAACATTTCACTTCACGCCACTCGACTGAGGTACACAAGCTCACAGATAAGGTTTGCCACCATTTGTTTTTGTATGCAGCCTTCACTTGGCTACCAGAGTTATTTTTTATCTTGTTGGCTCATTCTATAACTAGTACGCTGCTCTGAAACGGTTTGCGAGCCCTGTTTAATCGCCTTTTTCTAAAATTATGCATGCTGATTTGTGATGTGTAATGGCTATATCTGCCTTAATTTTTTGTGTGGATTGCTCAATTTGCGTTAATTATTGGGTTAGTCATAATACATATTTAATTGTTTAGGCGCTCTAATTTGGGACTGTGCAGCTGCCTGCTATGGGTATGTTCTATACCATTACTAATGTTTTTGTGGGACTTGCTGTATGTGTTAACAGAAGTTTGGACTTGCAGTAAGGCGAATATCGCTTTTGGAACTGCGCTGATTGTACTTCCCTCACGCTAGTGGGGTAGAATACTTAGTAATCCTCCCAGTACAGTTAATCCGAGTGTATGCGCTGCTCGCAGCAATTGCCTTAACCACATAGGAATACTCATACAGAGTACCTAACCTGCTGTTGAATCATTTATTTAGAACCTCTGTTCGAATACACCTGCAATGCAATTTTGTCCTAGTTTGCTCAGCTTTTGTCTGCTAATTGTTTGACTGCTATTCAAAGTTCCATTGCACTTTTGTGTTTGTTTTATTTGCATTTTACCTACCTATTCCTAGCTTAGTTATGTTTTTTTATACTTGATAAGGTTAACCTAACTTAACTGAACTGCATTGTTCTTTCCAGCATTAACTGTGTATGTTATGACTGTCTGTTTCTCAGCCCTAAACTCCTGTACTGCCTGCCTCATTACAATTTTTTCTTTTCTCCCTTGCATGTTCCAGCTTGTGTTCCTGCCTACCCTCCTTCTCCTCCTGAATGCACCCTAATGGAGGCTCATGTTGAGAACCCACAAACCAAGGACATTTAAATCAACCTAGAATCCCATCTGGTCCCTTCAGGACATTTACAGAGAAAGTATGCTTATTGCTTATCTTTCCAGGACATTTTTTTAGAGAAAGTACCCATATTGCTTAAATATATATTGTAGTTCATAAAAGTAGTACATACTTTAGTAGGTTGCAGTGCGCTCCCTTGCCAGGCCTGCCAGCAGCCAACTCTTTCCCCTTCCTTATCAATTTAAATTATCCCTACTCTCCCTCCCACACTTTACTTTTACCCCTTGTTGAGCCTGATAACCCCCCTCCAGCCCCTTACTGGATATTCCCCATAGGTGTCCCTGTTCACTCATCTTAGCTGCCCAATAGGTGGCACCCCCTTTACCTTTCTTGCTGTCTCTACTACATTTCCCCTCTTGGTATCTTAGTACACTTTCTTTCAGTGTTTTCTTTGATATCTCGCCCACTGTTCTCTCTCCCCATATTTCTCCCAGGACTACCTATCCTCTTCCTCCGCTCCACTTATTTCCCCATTCTCCTCCAAGCTCCTCGCCTCAGACCCTCCCATACTATTCTTTCAGCACACATCTCCTCCCAACTCCATTTCACTGTCAGTCTTTGATATAAAATATATCTTTGCAATCTTACCTTCTAGCTCTCCTACTCTACTGATTGTTTTTTTTCCTCTCTTTTTTCTCCTTCCTTTGGCTCTTCCCGCTCCGTTCGCCCTGCGGGCTCACTCCGCTCCCCTACCCTACCCCCAAATTCCACCCACCCCAGCACCTCTACCTTTATACCTCTCAATCCCCCTCCCATGTATACTAATTAACCAATCAGAGTCCTACACTCGTTACCCCTCCTACTCTTACTCCTCCCACCCCACTTTACCTCACTCCACCACTTAACCTATCATAGTTCTTCTACTTGACCCCTCCCACTCTTTCTCTTCCCCCTCCATTATAGTTTCCCTTCTCATCACAGATTTTTCCCTTTCTCTCCCCTGCAAATACTTTCAACCCTATCCTCTTCCTAAGACCCCATCCTTTTATTTTTTTTTTGTGCTGGCTACTCAACTCCACTACATTAATCTCTTCCACCTCTGCTTGCCAAACATGCCTCCCAAATTCCTTCATAATATCTATGTCCCATCATTACTACTTGTACTTCTCATTCCCCTATATTTTGCTACTTCCTACTCTCACAAAATATCCTTTTCCCTACCTCCTACACAAACCAACCCTTGTACTCATTCACAACCTTCTCTATCTACCCACTACAACAACATATCTTCCACTCTTATTCCTCCCAAAACACTGTACCTTTTCCATCCCAAAAGCCTCACCACACCAAAAACTCTCACTCTGAAAATCCTCCCTCCCCATAACAGCCTCCTACTTCTAAAACACAAAAGACAAAAAGTAACTACCAATAATGACCTTGTCTTATGTGGTGATATTCATCCAAACCCTGGCCCCTGCCTCACCACTAACAACTTCTCCCCAATCCCTTTTTCTCCCTCTGGAATACAACATAGTCCCCCTCCCACTTCTTCTACCACTTCCTTTCCTAACCCCCTTAAGCTCTTCTCTATCAGTGCTCAGAGCCTAAATAACAAAATTCACCATCTTCATGCTTGGATTTGCCACAACCAACCAGACATCTTAGCCATTTCTGAAACCTGGCTAAAACCCCACATCACCGACTCTGAAATCTTACCTCCTGGTTTCCAAATCCACAGAACTGACCGACCAAATAAAAAAGGTGGAGGCTCTGCAATAATTTTCTCTAACCTTCTCTCCCTGATCCTCTACAAATTCCAACTCCTGAGTTCAAAACGCTGAACTTACAGCCAGTCTCCTTCGACTAAATAAACATAAGAACATCTGCATTATCTCCTTTATATATCCCCAGGTGACAACATAACAACCCTTGAAAATATTCTTTACTGGGCCTCAACTGAAATCAAATTTGAAACCTACATTCTAGGTGGCGTTAACATTGATTGGAATAAAATCAACTCTCCTTCCCCTCCCAATTCATCAACCTCTTTAACTTCACCCAAGTAATACACTCAATCACCCGGCCTAACAAAACAAATCCCCAGGATCTACCATTGACTGGATCCTAGTCTCTCATCCAAACAAAATAACTCTTTCACGCACTATCCCTGACACCTTCAGTGACCATCTCCCTACTTTCATACACCGCTCCACTAACTCTACCCAATATCTACACCACTACATCCACACTCGTAATCTCAGCAACTTCAACCCAACTATCTTCTCAAACATTCTTAAACATACCAACTGGCAGACCCTAAATACACTTCCCCTAGACAAAGCTGTAGAACAGTTTAACTCTATCTTCCTAAATACTCTGAACTCCCTAGCTCCTCCAAGAAACAAACGAGTCAAAGCTAACTCTGCCCCCTGGCTATCCAAAGAAACAAAACAAGTCATGCATCAAAGGGACAAATCGTGGAAGCTATACCAGAAAAATAAAATCCCTTCTTCCCTGCTCCAATACACCCAACTCCGCAACCTAGCTAAAAAACTAATCACCCTGGACAAAAAGAACTACTACTACAAACTACAGTCCAACCATAATAAGAACCCCAAACAGTTCTGGAAATCAGTAAATTCCCTTCTCCACCCAGGATCCAGAAATAACCCTTGCCCAGACCCAAGTAAAACTGACTCAGATCTAAGCTCTCTCTTCAACAAATTATTTACGGAATCTATAGCTAATCTTACCAAATCCTTCCCTAACAATAATACATCCAACTCTCTTTCCTCTACTCCCAACAACCCCTCTAACTGTCCTTCCAGTTTCCAGCTGAAACCTGTTTCAACTATATTCATAAAAAGACTCTTATCTAAACTAAAGCCATGCACTAATGCCCCTGATAACACTCCCTCCTCTTTCCTTAAATGTGCTGCCGAAGGTATTGCTCTCCCTATCAGCATCTTAATTAACAGATCTATAAAAGAGTCATATGTTCCTATGCTTTGGAGATCAGCCTACATTCTCCCACTTCATAAAGGAGGCAAAACACAAATATCTCCAACTTTCGCCCAATTGCCCTACTCTCACCTTTATCAAAATCCTAGAGAAATCGTCCACCACCAACTCATGCCTTTCTTAATCCATAACCGCCTCCTAACACCCACCCAACATGGTTTCCGCCCTGGACACAGCACCATTACTGCCTTACTATCCTTCTTAGAAACAGTCAACCAAGCCAGGGATTCTGGGTTACTAGTTTCCACTGTACTGCTAGATCTGTCTAAAGCCTTCGACACCATCTCTCACAAACACCTTCTCTTTCATCTATCAAACCTTCATCTCTCCCCTGATACTCTATCCTGGTTCTCTAGCTACTTATCAGACAGATCCCAAGCTGTCAAATGGAACAACTCTACCTCCTCCTTCTTACCTACGCCCACTGGTGTTCCCCAGGGGTCCATCCTTGGACCCATGCTTTTCAACATCTTCATAAATAACTTTCACTCTGCCATCCCAGACACAACAGTCATCCAATATGCAGATGATTCTACCTTAGTCTGCGCCGCCTCCAACATTCCCGAACTACTGACAAAAACCCAAATAGCTTTTTCCACTACTGAGAACTGGATGCACCAAAATCACCTCTCTCTAAACTCCAATAAATCTAAAATTCTACTCTTCGCTCCCTCCAGGGCTTGCACATTTGATAAAATAGCATTCAAAATCATAAGCCAAACCAAGTCAACCATAGAGGTGGTCCCATCTGCAAAACTCCTTGGCATCACTATAGACGAGCACCTCAAATTTGATAGCCACATACAACAAAACATAAAGAAAACCCACCAAAAGCTAGGTATGCTCTATAAGAACAACTGCTTTCTCTCCAACTCCGCTAGGCATTCCTTAGCAATTACCTATCTTCTACCATCTCTACTATATGGAGCCCCTCTCCTTACTAACCTGTCTTCTTCCACCTCCTCTAAACTCGAAATCTGCTATAATAAAATCTCTAAATTTGCTACCAAATCTAAAACCTCTTCTCACCATTGTCTTTCCCTACAAACTCTGAACTGGCTAGAACTCCCTAACTACCTAGACTACCTCCAACTAACCACTGCTCACAAATTAATATTCTACCCTGAAAAATGCCCAGCCCTAGCAAACATCCTTCCGCCATACACCCCAAACAGATCTCTAAGATCTGAACACCAAAATTTAATCACCATCCACAAACCCAATCGCCCTGCTGGCCAACTCATTCTCTCCTACTCTCTTGGCAGGAAATGGAACTCTCTCCCTTCTTCTCTTAGAACAACATCTAACACTGAAGCCTTCAAAATCCAACTTTTCTCTTACTTATCCTCTAAACATAAGTGCACCTGCTTACATCCTACATAAATCTAAATAAATTCCCCTTGAACCCTCTACATCCTTTCTCTTTACTCTACCCTAATACTATCTTCTTTTCTTCTCTTTTCTCTCTCGATCACTGCTTGATCAAACTATATTCTACTCTCAGTTTATGTACTTTCTCTCTCTCTACTCCTCATATGTAAATATTGTAAATAGCATGTAACCTTAGACCTTCTTCTCATACAGTCAAATCTGCTACTTGAAGGAAACTACTAAATCTATTGTATCTACCTTCCTGAATGATGTTTTTTGAAGTATACTGCGTGTATTTGCTTTTTTACTAACTGTATTCAATGTAATGTTATTCCAAATGTATATATTTTATTACTATCTTTTACACTATGTAACTTAGATTGTATTTGCTTTGCTTTTGGAGCTTTTCTCCCCGGGCCTCCACTGAAAATGGGTACGTTCTGGCCCAGTGGACTTCCCCGGTAATCAAACTGGAAATAAATAAATAAATAAAATAAAATTCTTTGTTTTTGTTTCTTTCTGTAGTACGTCAATTCTAATATCTTCTTTTCCTGGATTCCTTAGAAATGAGGAGGAAGGGAGAAAATAATGGGAAAAATGTGTGCGTTCATGCTTGTAAATTCTACTGCATCTGTGGGGGGTCTGGAATTTGAAATCTACTATAATGATATCTGTTACAGAGCTGAAGATCACTGAAGCCTCTTTTGTGATAGTGCTGACTTTATGTGAGTGGAATTTTTAAGTTTTGACCTTTTTAATGGACAGTTTACTCACACTTTGGCAACTGTTGCAATAGTACTGTACTTGGCATGATTTTAGCTGTAAATTAGATGCAACTGATGGTAGTTCATGTGCTTAGAAAATGTATTGCATAAATTGCTATTTTTATTTTCACTGTAGTCATCCTGTCTGGTTTTATGTCACTCCATTTACATAACTGTATGGCCCTCAGGAGTACCTAGTTAAGGTAGAGCGTGCTACACTTGGTCTTTTGCTGGGAAATGATTTGCTGTATCGCGTGCTGCTTTTCTTGCCTGCTTCTTCTTCAATGCTTCACAGCTGTGCCTGAACTGGAAATTCTGGTGATACAAACCGCATGTCTGCCACTGAATTCAGAGACCAGCATAACTACCATTTTCTTCAACTCAAGAAAAAATATTACTTTGCACAAGTGTAGATGACTTCACACTGATTTTTAAGTCAGTTTTAGAACATGAAATAGCTTTTATCTGGGATGAAGAAATAAAGTTTTGGGGTTGCAGTAGCCATTGTGCTGCACTGGTAATACTACACTAAATTAATTATGGGAACACTTGATCATGAGGCCTTTATTTCTGAAACATAATAGCTCAGTAAACAATAATGTCTTAATCAACAGCAAGAAAGTAGTTTACCTCAATCTACTTAAGGGCATCAGTTGTCCCAGTATTGTGTTCTCATCTACTTAAACAGATGTGTTCACAAGTCAAAATACGGGAATGACAACACCAGATAATTTTATGTACTTGTTTGTCCTGAATCAACAGTGAAGCTTGATAAATGTAAAAGTGTAATGCTGAATCAACATCACTTTCTACATGATGTCATTCCGAAAGATAAGTATTGTAAAAAAATGGTAGAGTAGCCTGTTGTACTGAAATTTAAACTCTAAATCCTGAACAACAAGAGCACTAATAAGTTTCAAGAGAAGGACTGGATTATACCTTATTTCACATGTCCTTCTTTATAAGCGACATCTTGTCATTAAATAAGCAGATGCACATCATTGATAAGTGTGTAAGTATTTTGATGCAATTATCTCTGAGACAAGGAATTATTAGCATAACTCTCATCAGCCTTGGCAACCTGAACTATGAAAATACTAAACTAGAAATATGTTGTCATACTAGCGTCAGATGTTCAGCTTGGGGTTCTTTCCTGTTTGTTACAGAAGATGGACTTATCCTATACAAAGGTTATGTACTTGCTATGACAGCTTTGTCAAATATACCAGAGCACAAAATCTGTGTACTGTATAGGAGACTATGAAAAAGTAGACGTGAAGACATTAATTCGCTGCACCCCATTTGTTTCATTAGAAAATGTGTGAGGGTTGACAGTCACGTGTCAAGAAGTAAAACATGAAATTTGCCTCTGTTTGTATTTATTCATTTATTTTGTTTAAGTTTGTCGACTAGAGTAGTGGGCTGATCCACAAGGGACCCATTTCAACCCAGGAGTTATAGCATAACAAGACAGAAATGCAGCAATGTAATGTAAGGCAAGATAATAGCAATACAAGGTAGTAGCACAAGAGAGGTGCATGCACATTCAATAAATGAAGGTAATACACATTTAGTAGAAAACAGTGTTAAAGAAGCAGAAAGTTTGCAAAAAGTATATACATATAAACATTGTTTATCTTCAAGGCTAAGGAAATACTTATAAAACTATAAAATAGGCTTGAATATGAGGGGAAGAATGAGAAAAGAAATATTAAATAGAAACAGAAAAAAAGTTAAGGGAGAGGCAGTAGAAGAATGAGAATAAACAGTAGCACATAATATTTACATGATCATAACTGTGATTGCTTTCAACAATTTTTAGTTGCTTATTTATTTAATTTATTTATTCATTCTTGCCCACCTACACAAGCATATAATCAAATTGCCATGCTCTCCTCGTAGATGTCACTTTGATGTGACTACTGATTTCCACTTGTGAATTCCACCACTGACAGTGTGCCTAGGCATACGCCTCCATACCTTCCCCCTGTAAGTGAGGTTCTTCACTACTTGCACATTCCATTTCCCCACTTCTGTGGCTGCTACTCCCCCTCGCCCCAGTTGTCTGAGTCATATTCAGGGCTCCATCCCTCTATATTATGGAGCCAGATATGTTGCTGTTTTGTTATAATCATTACTGAAGTATCAAATCAAAACTAGTTGTGCCTCGACTAGGGTTGTGTGGTTCTAGACAACAGATACAAACTTTCTTCTGGTGTGCATGTAAAGATGAAAGTTAGATACTTACCAATGAAAGAGCAAAATAAAAAAGTCCATCTTCTAATAACAGGACTAATGCTACTGGCGTTAAGACCATTAGACAAATCAAACTTCTCCAGGCTGCCAGGAATTCTCCCCTTTCCATCACCCACAGTGCATGCCACACTCTTGATATCTTCTGTTAATGAGAGAAGATAATAGACAGAGGAGAAAAGTGCAGACTCTAGACAAAACATACCAAAGGTGGGCAACAAAGGGAAGATATGTTAAAGATGTTGGACTGTCTTTTTACAGATCTATTATTATAACAAGTATATAGCTTTTGTGTCTGATCAAATCTCGATCTTCTCTAACAAACAGAAATAACCCCTAGCTGATGTTCCTTGATGGACTCTTTTTGTGTGGACATGCTACAGAGAACAGTGGCCCCCCCAAAAAAGGGGGCCTCCAAGAAAGACTGGCTCCTAATGCCAGACCCTAGCAAATTCAACACCACAGGTACAATGCCAGATTCTTTCACTGACCATTTCCCGGTCTATACAATACATATCTCAAACATCTACTTAAACACCATGTTTAAAAAACAACATGCAGCATGTCCAAGTTTAACCTAAAAATGTTCATTACCCTATCATGCCTTCAGTGTGGAGTCTGCATGTCCTTCCCACAGTCGAGTGGCCTCCGAAAGACATGTGTGAATGGGCATGCCTTCGCTGAAGGTTGGGTGTCGGGCTGGCAACTCGGCACCATAAAAATCTACCACCAATCATTAGCAGACCGGAGTTCTGCTGTGGCGACCTCTAACTGGGAAAAGCCGAAAAGACAAACAACAACCCTATCATGTATTAATTGGAACATCCTAAAAATTCTCCACTTTGATGATGTTATATATGAATTCAATACAACTTTCCTTAATATCCTAAATAACATTGCACATCCTATTAGGAAGAGACTACAAATAAATAATGTAATTTGGCTAGCCAAAAAGAATAAAATGCTAATGCAGGATAAAGAAAATTATGGAAAGAATGGCAAAAATATAAAACAACACAATATCTGAAAAACTTCAGAATGCTCCACAACTGTACTAAAAAGCAAATAAATGAAGCCAAAAATATACTTAAGATTTACAACAATAGTAAACACAACCCTAAAAATTCTGGTCAGCCATTAAAAAAATTTTACATCCAGTCCAAAAATTCAGCCCTAACCTTTCTCCCAATAACTTACCACTTGAAACTACAATAAAATGTAACTCTTGTTTCTTAGATAGTATACCAACCCATGCAAAGGATTCTCCAATATCTAATTCATAGGTTCATAGGTAGGTACTAGGCTATCGGCCCTAGGGCCTATACAAGCCCAGCCAAAAAGGTACCCTGGCTTTTGCCACCCAAGAAAATTATTTTCCTGTGCCACTGTCGAGCAGAGCCACAGAAGTGAACCCCGGGGTGAATTTCCTATTTCCCATCCAATCATCAAGATTTTTCTTGAAGAGCACTAATGAGGAGCATTGTCTGAAATAGATAGGTAGTTTATTCCAGAGTATGGGAAGTCTCTGGGACAGGAATCTATCCCTCCGGCATGTTCTGTTTATTGTGGTGGCAAGGTTTAGGTCCCTAGAGTGTGTAGGGATTGGGACTTTTTTAAGTGGAGCATGTCCAACAGCTCTGGGTTTGACATAGCTTTGTATGTTAGGCAGAGATCACCTCGGAGTAGGCGATATGTGACAGAGTAAAGCTGGAGTTTTTTGAGACGGTCTGCATAGGGCATCTGTTTGAGGCCGGTAAACCTCTTTGTGAGGTATTTATGCGGCCTTTCCAGTTGTTGTAGATGTCTTATGAGGTACATACCAAAAGGGGCATTGTACTCTATAATGGGTCTAATGAGTGATGAGTAGAGGGGAACAATGACCTCTTTTTTTCTGGATGTGTGCCACGTAGAAGGATTTCCTGACTACTGTGGCGATGTGATTATCAAAGGAGAGACTACTGTCCACCTGTGTCCCAAGGTCTTTTATCACACTTTCGGTGTTAAGTATACTACCACCTATGTTGTAGTTCATGGGTACAGAGGTTTTACCAAAGGGGATGACAGTGCACTTTTTGGCATTGAGCTTGAGGCCATGGCTCTGACACCAGGCATCTGTCTCAGTGAGGCCCTTTTGTAGGATGTCCACATCGTTAGGAGTTTTGATTATGGCTCCTAGTTTGCAGTCATCTGTGATCTTCGTTAGCCAAAGACCTTCTGTGTTAGCCTGTACCTCAGAGAAGTAGATATCAAACAGGAGAGGACCCAGGACTGAACCCTGTGATACTCCACTTGTCACTGGTCTGAAGTCGGATTTGGAGTCTGCTACTTTCACAGTGTGGGTTCTGTCAGTGAGCCAGTTGGCAACCCATCTTGTGACATAGAGATTTATACCTAGTTTAGTGAGTTTATCTATAATTCCAGAGTGGGGGATGGTGTCGAAAGCCTTGGCAAGCTCTAGAAAGGCTGTGTGAACCACCTTACCCTCGTTTATGGCTTTGGTGACTGATCAAAGAAGTCTATTAGGTTTAGGAGACATGATCTGCCTTTTACAAACCCGAACTGGGTGGAGTCCAGAGTTTGGAGATTACCAGTGTCTTTGTTTATAAGTTCCATGATGATACATTCCACTGCCTTTCAGACCAGGCTCGTCAGGCTAATGGGGCAATAGTTCCCGGGGTCCGTGGTGATTCCCCCCTTGTGGAGTGGGATAACCATCACTGTGCGCCATTCAGCGGGCATAAAGCCTGAGGTGAGGCTATGATTGAACAATGGTACTTAGGTGGAGTGCCATTTCATTCTGTAGTTCATGTAGAATGCAGCCTGGGATGTTGTCTGGTCCCATGGATGCTGTGTTCTTGGCTTTGGAGAGTGTGGCTTTTACCTGTGTAGCCATGATTACAGGAACTTTGCATTCTTCTGGTATAGAGATGGGCTCTTTAGGGGGTGAGAGGGGGGTAAAGTTAGCACTGAACCTATCTGCCAGGATGTTGGCAATATCAGTTGGGTCTGTATATTTAGTGCCATTGTGCTGTAACTCAGAGCAGATCTGAGTGTTGCCATTAAAATTCTTGACATAGCTATAGAATGCTTTGTGGTTGTCTTTATAATCAGTGGTGATTTTGTTTTCATAACTAGCTTTGAAGGATTTTATCAGGGATCGCAGCTGCTTACTGATGCTGACCAGGGAGCTCCTCCACTCATGGGATTTTACTCTCTTTTGCAACAGTTTCTTTCTTCTGTTGTACAGTTTGTTTATGGCAGGGGACCACCAGATTGGCTTCCTTTTTTTGGAGGATAGCATCTTGGTTCTGTTTGGAATAGCATGATCCTTGCACTCGTGTAAGTGCTTATAGAGTGCATTTGTGTAGAATTCAGCAGTCATAACTGTATTGTCCATCTGCATGGGTGTCATGAAGTTCACCACTTCTGTCTTAAGAAGCGTGAAGTTGGCCTTGGAGAAATTTTTTACCATGGTTTCCTTAATGGGGGGTGGGGGCAGGATGTGGATATCTAGGGTAAGTAACTTATGGTCGGATCAACCAATGAGGCATTGACTTCAGGTGTGGAACATCGGTCACTCATGTTGGTAACGACTAGATCTAGGATATTGTTGCCCCTGGTGGGTGTGTGGATAAGTTTATCCAGGGCATTGGAGTTTATGAATTCCAGAAAGCGTTGAGCGAAGGAGTTGGTACATGAGTAGTTTTCCCAGTTAATGGTGGGGTAGTTGAAATCACCCATTATTAGGGTGTTTGGTTGAACCCTAATATTTTCCAGTACATCAAGAAAAGAGGAGTGGGAATCCTGGGGCATGGTGGGGGATCTGTAGCAAGCTACAATTTGGATTGCATATTTGCCCAGAGTTAGTTGCACTTGGATAACCTCGGATGCATTATGCTGAGCAACTAGCCTGGAGGTGTGGATATCCTTAAAGAATATGGACACACCTCCGCCTTTGGTGTTCCAGTCCAGGTTACATGGCCGAAAAGTGTGGTATGTGTTATAGCCTGGAAGTGCAAGGGTGCTCTCTGGAGCCTTGAACCAGGTCTCAGTCACTGCACATATATCAATGTTCTCCATTTTAAGGAGTGCCTTGAGTGAGTGCATTTTGAGATTTAGACTTCTAACATTGAGTGGCATCACCCTCAGTTTTTGCTTGCCTGTTCCTGTTACGGTGGTGAATTTGTCATTTGAACCTTGCCTAAAAAAGGCACTATAGGGGTGGCAAGAACCTTAACCAGTATCTGGAATCCCAGGGGTGACAGGTGCAGGCCATCTCTGGCAAAGCATCATGGTCTGTCAACCATGTCACCCCAGGCAGACAGATACTGGATCCCTTTAGAATGACACCAGAAGCTTAGCCAATTTTTGAAGTCAATCATTTTGTCCTTGTACTTTGGTATCATTCTGGGTGATGGCAGAATGCTACTCAGGGCTAGGGTCATACCTGCCTGGGCTATAAGATCGGAGAGCTCTTCCATGTCTCTTTTCATGTAGTCCAGGGAGGTACGTCTCAGGTCGTTCACACCAACATGGACAATGACAGAGTCATATTTGTACTTGTTGTGGAGTGACCTGAGTGCGTGGGTTATGTGTCAGATCCTGGCACCCGACAGGCAGCTGGCAGTAACCTTCTCCTTGTTTAGCCTGGTGAGGGGAACATCAGTGTGCCTGAATATAGAGTCACCTATGACTAGTGTGTTGGGTACGTTGTTTTGCCTTATTGGCTGTGGTTGAGTGGCACACTGGGTCTGCGGGCTATGTGTCATTTGGGTTGTGTTGGGGGGGTGGAGGTTGCTTGCATTTCTGCTTTGGAGGTCTCTGTTGCTTGAGCAGATTATTATTGAGAGCCTCCGTGAATGTTTTTGTATTTCTATGTGTGGATTTTGGTGGTATAGATTTAGTGAGACTATGTGATGAGTGTGGTGTGGTGCAAGTGTTTTCCTTCTCCTCTTGACTGTGAAGTTCAGTCTTGGTTGGAGAGAGCTTTACCTCCAGTTTGGCTAGATAAGTGCAAGGGAGCCCGCAGGATTTTTTGTAGGGGGGTGCAAAACCCAGAGCCCCGCCCATGCAGCCCCGCCCCCTCCCTCACAGCCCCTCCCTCACACAACCCCCCCCCACGCAGCCCCCCACATACACACACAGCCATTCCAGTGTCCCATTACTTGGCTATTTCTCCCCATTTGCCACAGACACTGTTCAAATCTATCAGTATGCATACTGTCTTATGCTTTACTTCTACAATGATTACAGATATCTGGATTTAATTTACAACTTTTATTTCAAATTTTATAGCAGAAACACTGAAGCACGCATTTCACATTTGCTAAACAAAGCAACAGTCTTGCAATGAAAACAGACTTAGTATTAAAACTTCTCTGCTTTTGAAACTCACATTGATTGAAACAGCATTGAAACCCACATTCAAAGAGAATGCATCTGGGCAGTGGCAGGTTAAGTTTACCTTTGGGCTGTTTTCGAAGCATATCAAATGCACACATTTTTAGGCCCATGCAAACGTATGGTGATTCATGTTCCTAATAATTGAATTATATCCCTTGTACAGCACCTGCACCACCTGTGAGTGTATTTTAAATTTACAGTTTTAAACATTTTCCAGTAAGCAGTGAAACAATTCAAAACATATGAACCAGTAATGACAAACTGCCTAGTTCAGAACATTTCAAACATAAAAGGCCGCTCAAACTTCTATCATTATAATCCACCGATATTAGTCCATATGCACAATCTCTGCAGTCTGCAGAAGTCATCTGAATTCCACATTAAAAAGATCTGAAACTAATAGAGAGATTGTTGCTATAAAACATATATTTCAGTGTTTCATCTACAAATGTAGTGCCCATTGCCCTAGAAGAATAAATTGCCTATATTACATTAAAAGAAATGGTAAGCTGGTATATTGCAACAGGGAATATGTGACAAGCTGAAAACGAGGTTCATAGTTATTAGGCACCAAAGGGACATACTCAGGACAGGACTGCAGCACCCCATCCCCTTAAAATACACATTTACATGCTGTGGGAGTAGAAGCTACAGCCCTCTGTATCAAGATGCAAGTATGCTACCTGCTGTGCTACTAACACTGCTTTAAAATTCTATACTACAATGATACCATTTGCTAAACAAAAGAGTTGCATATTTTTACAAACATAGCATGATGAGCAGCAGTAAACTTCTCTTTCCTTGAAGCTCTCAATTCCTTGAAAATAAATTCCACCTGCTAACTCTAAGTAGGTCATTTCAGACACACACACACTTAACCTGTTAGTAAAAGAAATCTGGACAAAGCCTAAATAAACAGGGACAGATTAAAAATATTGCTCTGATGAACTTATAAAGTTAAGTTGCTAGAATAACAACAGGATTTGTGTTAGTAAGCATTTTTTCTAAAGGATATGACATGTAAAACTGAAAATGTCTGTCACTAATTAGCAACTGCAATCCTTTTCAGGTGGAATATGAGGCAAAAATCTGGACGTTCTGCAAAAACCTGGATAGGTGAGGCACGGCCCATGGGGTATACTACCTTCCTCTGATACACACCCCTACCTGTCAATCTCATCTCATAGCACAAGTAATGTGTAAGGCCCAAAACTGGGAACACATTGAGAAAGTTGCTAGAATAAAAGGATTTGTGTTAGAATGCATTTTCTGAATGATATGAAGTCTGAAACTGAAATGCATGTCATTATTTATTAACTTTTTAATGGTTAGCTCATCATCCCAGTGATTTGTACCAAAAAAAAAAAAGATTTTTCTGAGGAACAGACTAAAAATATAAAGCAGAAATCTGGACACTGAAAATCTGTACATTTGACAGATATGACACACATAAATCTCCCTACCTTGTAGTACCTCCTTAGAAAGTGGATAGAGCAAATCTTTTGGGTTTCTAGCATCGTGACAGGAATGTACTGCATTCCTAAATCAAAGTACGATTAAAGTTCACAAAATCAGTACTGTGCCAATCTTTGATGTCTGCCAAAGTGCTCTTCAGAGTACCTGCAATGAATGTGCCCCGTAATGACTCCTCAGTCCTCCTGCAATTCGTATGGAGTTACATGCATTGGTAACATGTCTAAATACGAATGTATATTCTTTTTTAATAAGACCCATTGCTCCTACTACTACTACTACTGGAACTGCCTGGGTATCTTTCTTCCACACTGCTCTCATTTCTGCCTGCAAATCCTGATATAGTATGAGTCTGACTTTGTGTCTCTGTACATAACACACTGTAGTCAGTGGGCGTGGAGAGTTCAATGATCAATGCTACTTTTGTCTTCTTCTCTTGGACCACTAATATCTGGTTTTCTAGCATCTGTCTTTTGAGCTGTTGGTAATGGAGGATGATCCCATGTGATGTAGGCTTTAGCATTTTCTATGATGCTTAAATTGCAGCTCATGTTTCCAGTGTTTTTCAGCCACTTCAATACCATAATGTTTGCACAATGCCCAGTGCAACAGTCTTGCCACATTATTATGCTTGTCAGTATACAGTGTCCTTCTACCGTTAGTATGTTGCAACCATCACCGAGGTGTTCAACTTCAACTGTTTCCAGTTCTGTTTTACAAAACCTACATTTGTCTGTTTCTCCCACATGTGCAATGGACATTGTAAACCAATGTGTACATGATAGTCCACTGTCTTGTGCTGCCAATATTGACCTTTCATCTCTTGGTTTGAATTCACCTCGCCTTGACCATTCCTGCTTTTGTTCCTGATTAGCATGAGGTTCTTCCAGAAGTGTTCTATACTTGCAACTATATTTATGCATTTTCCACATTTTTTCGTCTTCTCAATTGGTCCATCACCTTGTATTCTTTTGTTTCTTGGTACATTCAGTTGCTGCCCGATTTTTATCTACTTCAGGTTTGATTTCCATTTCTGCTTGATGCCGATATGCTTCTGCAAGCCTAAGCAGGGAAAAGCAGAGAAGTCATGTATCTTAGATTTATTTTCATTTTTCAAAACTTTCACTACATTTGTGAGGTCAGCAGATGTGTGGAGTCCCATGATTGCAGATCTGTACATGTAATAAATTTCAAGGAGGAATATCCCTTCTTCAGAATGTGGAAAATATATAATCTTGGTATGCAGTGATTTTTTATAAATCATTTGGTGAGTAAGAAGCATCCTTGTTTTCCTGTATAATCTATGCAACACATTGAGGTCAGTCAAACACACAAAATTAAGTTAGGACAGGAAGAGCAAATTGGTTTATAGCTTGGATTGTGTTCCTAGATGTAAATGCTGTTTTCAGGATTAATTTAAGTCATCTAAAGTATTCCTTAGTAAGTTTGATTTGCATTTGCTCATGTTTTATTGTTGATCATTTATCAGTTCCCATTCCAAAATATTTGTACACTCCCTCTTGCTGAAGTTGTTTTATATCACATTCTTGTACCAAACTGATGTTTTCTTGGTGCTGCAGTTTTCCTGCTTTAAAGGTTTGTTTTGCACATTTATCAAGACTAAATGACACTCTTATATCGTTTGACTTGCAGTTGTGCTTTCAGTTCCTCCTCTGAGCTCTACAGTTTTAAATCATTGACAAAGAGAAGATGAGAGGTCTTTACACACTGTTGCTTTCTAGGAGCCAAATTATAGGACAAAACAGAGTAGCAGCAGTGACAGAGTCACCCTGGAGTATTCCCCATTGAAGTTTTATCCCTGAAGTAATAATTTGTCCTTCATCATGGCTTAATTGCAAAGTGCTCTGCCACTGTTTCATGGTCACTGTCATGTAATCGATCAGTGTAAAGTGTACATTATACATTTTAAAGCGCTCTTTTATACATGAATGTGTGATACTATCAAATGTTTTTGTAGTCAATCCATGTTGTACTTAGATTCTTGCCTGTTTTACAATTCTCCACTATGACTTTAAATGATTTTTTATTCCATATGACTTTCTTTTACTGCCCTTTTGTTCTATTGCCATATTTGAGCTTTCTTCTAAATGACTATAAACTCAGTCAGCATAAATTCCAGTGTACAGTTTATACAGTGTCAGGAGGCAAGTAATTGGCGTATAATTTTCAGGGACGTTTGCAGGTTCAGGCTTAAGTAGGAGCATTTTTTCTCATTAGCTAGGTTGGTGTCTGTTCCGGGTGCGCATATAAACAGTTTATTCATGGCTTTATCTGCTAGTGATCTTGATTCTTGCCTTACTGAGATTGTCATTCCTAATGTGGTCTCTTTCAATGAGACTGTTGATATGTTGTTCAGCCTTTACCAAGTTGAACAGATTGCAAACATCTGGGCAATGGGCTCAAGAACTGTTGAGTAATTTGCAATAATGGAATGAGAAATATGCATGAAGAGCAAGCATTGAGTAAAATACTGTATGTGCATTTTGTCTGGTTTCACTGACAGTGCTCTTCTGAAGATCAGCCAGGCAGTCAAATATTTTATCAAACTTCTGACTAAACACATGAATGGATTTATATTTCTCGGTCCATCATGTCTCCACAGAAGAGGTATATTTGGTACCAATGCTCATCATTTTGGACTGTCACAGAAAAAAATGAATCTTGATAACGTCAACAGCACTACATATTTCAGGACCATCATTCAGATCACACTGACTATCCACTGTGCTGTGCTTCTCAGACTAAACCTTGTAAAGGCTGCTTTTGGATACTTTTCACGAATCTTTGCTTGAACACTGGATGCTTGCCATTATGAAGCGGCCATCATAGCCTTGTCCGAGTAACTTGTCTAAGTCTAGGCCGTACTTTGTATCAAATGTCATTGTCAATGAATGCATAGTGTGTGCATCTTTCACAAAAATGTGAACAAAACCAATAGTTATTCTAATCATGTTTCAAAACTTTCAGTATGTTGAGTCTTGTGAGGTCAGATGTGTGCATCCCAGGATTGCAGATCTGTACATGTAATCAATTTCAAGGAGGCCCGTCCCTCCTTCAGAAGGGGGAATATATAATGTTGGTATGCACTGATTTTTTTATAAATCATTTGGAGAACATGAAGCATCCTTTTTTCTTTTCCTGTTTAATCTATCCAACATGTTTTGGGACCAATCATCTCACAACTGTAATTTGGGAGAGGAAGAACAAATTGAGTTACAGCTTGAATTTTGTTCTTAGAGGTCAATGCTGTTTTTAATTTAAGTGTTCCAAAATACTCCTTACCAAGTTTTTATTTGCATTTGTTCATGTTTTATTGATCCTTCGTCTATTGTCAAATAGTTATATACTCCCTCTTGCTCAAGTTCTTTCATATCACATTCTTGTCACAAATTGATGTTTTCTTGATGCTGCAATTGTCCTGCTTTGAAGGTTGCTTTTGCACATGTATCATGACCAAATGGTCATGTCATTCTGTTATCATCTGAAAAAGTTTTAACAACTTGCCGTTGTGCTTTCAGGTCTTCCTATGATAAGCTATACAGTTTTGCATCATCGACAAAGAGAAGATGAGAGGTCTTTACACTGTTGGTTTCTAGGAGCCAAATTATAGGGCAAGAAAGAATAGCAGTGGTGACAGTCACCCCAGAATTTCCCCCATTTAATTTTTATACCTGGAATAAAAATGTGTCCTTTATCATAGCTTAATTGTAAGGAGGTCTACCACCGTTTCATCGTCATCACTGTAATATAGTCGATCAGTGTAAAGTGTATGTTATACATTTTTAAGCAGTCTTATCCTTGAATGTGTGGGATACTATCAGATGCTTTTTTGAAGTCAATCCATGCCCTACTTAGATTCTTGCCTCTTTTACAGTTCTCTAGTATGACTTTAACAAATGATCCTTTGTTCCATATGATCTTCTGTATTGCCCATTTGTTCTACTGCCATAATTGAGTTTTCTTCTAAATGACTATAAACTCTGTTAGCATCAGTTCCAGTGCAGAGTTTATACATCGTCGGAACCAAGGAAAGTTATTGGTTTAGGGTAGCATGCAAGTTCACTGTTAAGTAGGAGCATTGTTTTTCCTCCTCTTAGTTCGGTTGGTATCTGTTCGGGGTGCGTATATACATAGTTCTTACTTGTGGATAAATCTTCGTGCAAAGATGTTAATACTTTTAGGCAGAAGTTACGTACTGCATCTGGGCCTGAGGTTTTCCAGTTATAGGATTTGACTTTCTGTTAATCTCTCTGGCTGTTAAGTCATCCCATTTCATATCTTGTCCCTTTAAACTTGTTATTCTTTTACTTCTATCCATTTAGCATCTTTGTTATGTTGCGCAGGATCTTCGTAAGTAGTTCTCCAAAATGTATCTGTTTCTTTTGTCAATTCGTTTTACCTCATTTCCAAATTCTCTGTAAAAAATTGTTGGGTCATCAATAAATTGCTTATTTTGTACTTTTCCCTTATATTTATCTGTATATCTTCTAACTTATTCTGCCTGTGCTGAGATTTTTACTTTATTTGCGATAGTACATGACACATCCTAAGCTGTTCTAATACTGCACACTGCCTTTATCACATCTATCTTTGTAAGTATTTTTGTAAATCTGTTCCCTCTTCTATAGTCAGTGACACGGTGACAACCTCTGTCTCAATTGCTTTATAGATACATGCTTCCATGATGGCATTCAATTTCTCACCTTCCTTTCTCTCACTACCCTGTGTTCTTGTGGCACAAATACTTTATCAGTTATCAAATTAGCTGCATAGTAATATAGCCTGTTTACTTCTGTTATATTGCATGACTCTCTATGGACAGTCCTAATTACTTGTTTCACTTGTTTTATCAAACTTCTAACTTTCTGGGTTTTGCTGACCTTCTGAAGTCTGTTTTCATAATTTATCTTAATAATGTCTCTCTCCACCATATCAAGCAATTCTTAGCTCATTTTACTTCTAAACTGAGGACACATTTTTTTGTATTCCATTGCAGTGAGTATTCTATACAAAGTTCTATAGCATCTTCATGTGGCACACTGTTTCATCCCATGTCATCCATTGCTCTGACATATGGGAACTCATTGGCCTATCAGTGACAGTATCACTCCTCAAGCATTGACTGCACACTTTCCATAGTTACAGTTTCCTGTTCCTTCTGTTGCTGTCCAGTTTCAAGTGAATGTTTATACGGGTTTCCTGTGCTGTGAAAAGTCCTAAATATATTCATATGGCATTGACATGTGTGACCAATTGCTTCCCGTTCCATTGGTTTCCACTTAAATTGGATGTCCATCAATCTATCATGTTGTGATTTGTGATGCTTCCTGAATTAGATTTTCTACACTGAATCATTCACTTTGCAGGTACTCCATAACCTCAGTTTCTACTACTATAACTTTTCCGTTACTGTCTCCTTTTCTACTTTTTCTATTTGTCTTTGTATTTTCCGTATTGTCAAGTTTTCTATCTCCAGATTCCTTTGCCTGTATGTGTCGTCAAATATTGTTGCTGCTGTTCTTTTTGTATTGATTAGTTTTGCTTTCTCCCTGCTTGAAATCACCTCATCATCTGTGGATTTCTAGTATGAAATAAGACCAATGGAACTGTAGTATCAAACTCATTTGTTTAGAAATTATACATTTTGTGGGTAACTGCAATTAAAAAGCAAAAAAAAAAAAACCACTGAATGAACTACATGGTCAGTTTAGGCCTATGACTCCTGTGGCGCAAATGTAAATTGTAAGTGTCTGCTGTGGGTGCCAAAAGCGTCAATAACTTTACTGATTAACTGTTTCTTTACACGAATGACACATTCACGATGAGCACTAATCATGCACAGTGCTGAAAGTCTATCATCAGTCATTGTACACCTTAACCAGGTCTTGACCCATCTCAGAGTGCTGAACGATCATTCAGTGGTGCAGGTAGTGGCTGGTAAGGTCAACACAATCAGAACTGCTTGCTTAACAGCAGGAAAGAAATCACAGTGTTGCAACAAGTCAGCAAAGTCCACTGTTTTGGCTATATCTGGAACCTTAGTATGCCAATAGTCGAACCAGTTCATCATCTCTAATTCCAAATTGTCGATATGATATAGTTCATTACTGACTGCAATTCGTTTTTGGAATTCTTCACATTCTAGGTTTTGCATCATTTTAGGATGCAGATAAAATAAGTTGAACTGAGCAGTGTTACTGCTGGAAAAGCGAGACATCAGTGAAGAAACTAATGAGTCAAGACAGGGAATATAAATACTTGTTCTGTAATAACTCTCAAAATCCACGGCTACTGTGTTTGCTCGGTGTGTTTGTCGACTGCATATCCTTGGCAACACTAACTCAATACCAAGTTTATCTGCTATTGATCTTGCCTTACTGAGAATGTCATTCCTAAAGTGCTCTTTAGCATGGTTACGGTGCTCCTTGAATATTTCAATGAGTCTGTTGATGTGTTGTTGAGCCTTTATTATATCAAGTTGAACAGACTGCAACATCTGGGCAACGGGCTCAAGAACTGATGAATCATTTGCAATAATGAAGAGAGAAATAAGAAACGTGCATGAAGAGCAAGCACTGAGTAATATATGTGCATTTTGTCTGGTTTCACCAGCAGTGATCTTCTGAAGATCAGCGAGGCAGTCAAATATTTTCTCAAAGTTTTGACTAAACACATGAATGGATTTATATTTCTCAGTCCATCGTGTCTCACACAGAAGAGGTATGTTTGGTACCAATGCTCATCGTTTTGGACTGTCACAAAAAAAATTAATAATCTTCTTGATAACACCAACAGCACTACTTATTTCAGGAACATCATTCAGATCATTGACTACAAGGTTTAGTCTGTGAGACGTGCAGTGGATAAAGGCTGTTTTTGAATACTTTTCACAAATCTTTGCCTGAACACCATTCTGGATGCTTGCCATTATGGAGCAGCCATCATAGCCTTGTCCGAGTAATTTTTCCAAGTCTAGACCGTACTTTATGCATTCACTGACAATGACATTTGATACAGACTGTGCATCTCTCGCAACAATGGGAACAAAACCCATAAACTCTTCTCGAATACAATCGCCATCAACAAACTGAATGCCCAATGACAACTGCTCAATGCCCGAGATATCTGCAGTTTCATCTGTCAATACACTAAATCCAACTGCCCTACTTGCTGCACAAACAATCTCCTTTCAAAGTACGTCTTCGCATTCTGCCAACAACTCATTTTGCACCCTATGGGATGTGTACCGAGCATTTCCTGCAGCTGTTTCACTGTGCTGTTTTAATATTGTGTCACCAGCTTCAATACAAAAATCTAATAAGTCACAGAAATTTCCACCAGAGCCTTCGTTTCCACGAAGAGGAATGTCATGGGTTGCACAGTAAATAATGGTAGATAAAAGTGGTTCCAATTTCTTTCAGTTCTCTGCAATTTGTTTTGCTACTGCTGCATCTAGCTGTGGAATAACAGCTGTTTCTGGCTTCTGTTGTGTACAGAAAAAATTGGCAGCATCTTCAGTAGAAACTCTGTGCCATGATGCCTGCATGTGATTTCTTGCAGACTCATTGAAGATATTATATTTTGTGCACACACTAGTGACGAAGCTGCCTTGCAACCCACGGTGAACTGACTGAGGAAATAATACACAGGTTTAGCAGAGTGGGCCTGTCAAGAGAGAAGAATATGCAAGCCATGGTGAATACTGAGACAACCAACTATATCGGAATGCTCGCTTCTTGTGTAATGCATCAGCTTTGAAGTTGTAATTCTCTGGAGGGATGTATGGTTGTGTCAGTAACTTGAATTTCATGACGTCATCAATTCTGTCTGATCGAATGTAACAGCCAATATCAGTTTCTGCACATACACTTTGTGGGGTCTCTCGTTGTTCCCCAAACATAGCAGAGACAGCACCTTTCTCGATACGTTCATCAACAGACTCAGCTAGCTCTGTTACTTCATGTTGCTCACACCTTGCTTTCTTACTAATCTGTTTGAAAAATTTTCTGATGTCCTCTCTGTGTGCCATCACATACCCTACTTATTCAATAATAGACAACCTAAAGCATCCGATGGACTAGTAGTACTACCTTTGTAGTAAATATCTGCAGCTCTATCAATGATGTTACTGAACAAAAGAAAAAAAAACTGTCAGATATGGGATTAAAAAAATGTTTGATGTGTTTCAGCATCACCAGTTATTAACATGTTTCTCATGCTAACCTGGACAACAACAAAAAATAAATACATAAAACTAGTTGAGTTTTGCTTTTGTACATATTTATGCAAGGAAAACTTAATACTGCAGTAAGTACTATCTGGACAGAAATACGTGCTTTATGCACAGTCTTCACAGTTTTCCCAAATAAAGCAAATAAATGGTCCCTGTAGACTATGATGTTTGCAGATGACATTGTGATCTGTAGTGAGAGCAGGGAACAGGTGGTTGAGGAGACCCTGGAGAGATGGAGATATGCTCTAGAGCAGGGGTGTAGCCAGGATTTTCAAATTTGTACTCAACTCCCAGACTGCTGCTGCCCCCTCAACAAACCATATCCACATTAACACTGCTGACGAAGCCAGTGCCACGCCCCCTTTATATTGCTGATCTCTGAACAGATCACTTGGAAGTATATGCCAGGGTAGTAATTACACGATGCATGAACATTTTCATTCCAAAGGTACATCTTCCGTAAGTCAAAAAAAATACCTTTCCATTTACACTAGGACAGATCAGTTTGCCCCCCCCCCCAAGATTACTCTTCTTCCCCTCGCAGCCCCTAACCCCTGTAGTGGCTCATTACACCTCCAGTAATGCTGCTGATTAAAGGACTGTCAGGGTCTAGGCATCACATGCTCCGCAGTGTTGTTGTCTGTAGGTACAACATATAGTGCTCTCCCTAGTTAACATAACACCCAAGCTATGAGCCACAACTACCTCCCTTTCACCAGCATGGGTCACTCACCTGGCAATGCATTGACCACTCCTATGGCCTACAGTCACACTAAGCCTTTTGGAATGGTAAACTTTACATTCCCAACAGCAAATACATTTTAGCCAGGCTAAGTCATACTGCCACTGACAATTAATGAAGATGTGTACCCATGGGAGTCAATCAAGCAAAAAGTAAAGCAGTTGAAATTTACATCCTTACTACCCTGCTTACATTCTGTGAATCTCAAGCCTTTGCTGAAAGGAAATTGGTTAAAGCAAGAAAATTACCCTAGGCGCCAGAACTGGTGGGACTGTTTACAGTAAGACGTTGTCCTGTTCGATTCTCAGCTAGAGCGTCTTCTGTGGAGAGACATGCGTGAATGGGCGTGCCTTTGTTGAAGGTTGTACGTCAGAGCCAGCAACTCGGCACGTAAAAATCTACTGCCAATCATTAGCAGACTGGAGTTCCGCTGTGGCTACCCCTAACCGGGAAAGCCGAAAGACGCAACAACAACAACCATGCTAAAATTTCCATCCCCAAAAACAATGTGAACTCTGCTACCATTATGCAAATTGTTTACAGAAATCCTATACCATCATGTAAACAGCTGCACTGAGGTAGCTGTACCCACAAGGAATAAGCAGAGAACCAACACAGATAACAAGCCACCCTGGTGGAATCCCAGTATCTTTTTCTTTGTCATATGTTAGAGAAGTCCTTTGCAGTATACTAAAATGGGTAAATGTACAATATATACAATGCATACAAAAATATGTACACAGATTCATTCTTTCCTAGCTCCTCAAAAAAGTAGCAATCACCTTGTCAGGCTTCAGAAGAGTATGAAACTTTGGAGAAGAGGAAACAGGGATAAAACAGAAGTAGCAATGGAATGAATATGTAGGTAGGACAAAATTATCAGAGAAAAAGGCTATGGGAATGTCATAACAAACTGATTAAAATAACATGGTTCACAGTGTTGTTGGCAAGTAAAATTTTTATTTGAGGCTGTTTTTCTCTGAATTAAAAAAAACAGATGATGATAATCCCCAAGATAATTCAATCTGTAAGAAATAGGAACATTGGTGACGTTTACCACAGGCTTTGGAGCAAGATTATCTTAAGGCATGTTCCACTAAATATGGCTAGTTAGAAGTTAAGTAACATTTCTACAAGTACCTCTTTTGTTAAATGTCCCATGTCTTAGTTCGCTAGAATGACAGCTGGTCTGCAGAAAGGTAATGTGTTACCAGATCCCTTGCTGATACTTCATCTTACTCCAAGTTGGAGTCTCCAACTTTGATTTGTGCAGCTACATAGGTTTTCTCCAAAAACACTAAAAGCAAGGCTGAACTTAACTTTGCTTAACCAAAAACATACCTCTCACGTGATGTACCTCATTATGAGGGATGTTATTCACTCTAAGCCTCAAAAACAGGATGTTCTTTGCAATTCCACTTTGAAAGGCTTTGCCATACAGTCAGTGTTAAGACTTTCTTTTAACTGATACCCATGGTAAATAATACTGAATTATGTTAATTCGTCAAACAAAAGTTTTATAAGTTTAAAATAACAGATTTTTACCATCCTGTGAACTTCATAGTTAAAGCTGTTAGTAAGCTGTTGGGGAGTGTTCAACATTATGACAGGTAGTGTTACACATTTTGGAGCTGGAAGGTTGAGAGCTGTGACCAATAGTTTTGAAAAGGGGATGAACATTTTTCTCAACAATAAATTGACTGAACAGCTAAAATCATTTAAAATAGATGCCACCAATTTTGACATTTGTATATTTAAGGTTATATGTACTGGGGGATTCCCTCCACATGGGGTGGTGAAGGTGGCTTGCCCCCATGCAAAAAACATGTTTAAATGAGTAGCGTTATGTTCAGTATTTCTTCTTCTCCTGTATTTCAATCTTTTTTTTTGTTTGCCATTTTGGGACTCAGCAAGACCTGTCCTTTCAATAGGCAGAAATCAGGTCACTCTAGTGGATGTGTTATTTATTTAAACTTTATTAACTTTACAGTCACAACCTGAGCCATTTGCCAGTAACTTTCATAGCACATATTATAGGCACTTAAAAACAGAAAAAACATACATATAATACAAAACATATTGTTTAACTGTCATTATTGTTTCTTGTTCAACTATTTGTTGCCACACAGAAAGCAGAAATTATCAATATAGGCTATGTAGAATTAAGATCTTTTTTATATGATAGAAGAGCTCTATATATTTTTAATAACAGAGGCAGCAAAATTAAAATGTATAATGGTATTAGACACCAACTTCTCACTGTAAGTATTCCTAGTGGGCAGAAATGTCCTGTTTTAGCAGGTATTTAGCTGACTTCCTAATCTAATGTTGTTGACATAAATGTCAGTTCTTTTCAGCTGAAAATGAAGAAAATGAACCAGTTATAGGTATAGTTTTAAATGTTTACCTAAATGCACCTGACTAACCTGTTTACTTGCCACATATGACAATGCATTGTAACATATAAAGCAAGGAAGGTAATCCATAATTTTATAAAAGTTGTTTTAAAAAGAATGTTACTTTATGAGTCAGTAGGTATGTTTTAAGGATTGCATACATTTAGACTGCATCATACTCAGTTGTAAAAAACACTCCATAAATTAGTTTTAAAGGAATACTAGATTCAAATCTATACATAAGCAGCAGAAATGGCTAAAACACACATTGCCTGACATACCCTTTCAGTTTACTTACTTGACAGTACAAAACTGCAACCTTATTTCTATATCACAAAAGCAGGAGCTTCTGCAACTTCTGCTAAATTGTTGTGTTAGCGTGACTATTATTTATTTAGTCATTGGTCAGATTTGAATAATTTGCTGGTTTTATTTTTCCAGAAACATTTTGATAGTATCAGCTATGCATATATGCACTTTATGTTTGTTCTTTTTGAGCAAGGCTCAAAGGACAAACCCACCTCCATAGACAACCCAAGGATAAAAAAACTAAAGGTAATGCTACTCAATGCCAGAAGTCTAAACCTCAAGATGCACGCACTCGAGGCTCTCCTCAGTATGGAGAAAATTGATGTCTGTGCAGTAACAGAAACCTGGTTCAAGGCTCCTGAGAGCACCCCAGCACTACCAGGTTATAACTCATTCCATGCTTTTCTGCCCCAGAACTCGGACCAAAGCACAAAAGGAGGGGGAGTATCTATATGCATCAAAGATACCTACACCTCCAGGTTAGTGGCACTGCACGAAGCATCGAAGACCATCCATGTGCAACTAACAGAGGGCAAAACTGCCTTTCAGTTTGTAGCCTGCTACAGATCACCCTCCCTTTTACAGGAACCCCACTTGGCATTCCTGAGAACACTGGAGAATATGAAGGTCTCTCCAAACACCATGATATTGGGTGACTTCAACTACCCAAACATTGACTCGGAAAACTACTCAAGCCCAAACACCCTCGCCCAACGGTTCCTTGAATTTATAAACTCAAACGCTATGGAACAACTGGTCACCACTCCCACAAGAGGGGACAACATATTGGACCTGGTCATCACCAACATGGGGACTCTATGTTCCACACCAGAGGTAAACCCCTCATTGGTAAGATCAAACCATAAACTAATTTCCCTGGACATCCATATCCCATTCCCACCCCCAGCCAAAGAAATCACTGTAAAAAATTTCTCAAAAGCTAACTTCACACTTCTCAAGACTGAGCTGGAATCCTTCAAACCACCCGGGCCAGAGGATAATGCAGCCCAATCTGCAGAATCCTTTACAATTGCATTCTATGAGCACCTGCAGGAATGCATGGATCGTGCTATCCCAAATAAAACCAAGACTCACTCCTCCAAAAACAGGAGACCTGTCTGGTGGACCCCGACCATAAATAAGCCATACAACAGAAGGAGGAAGCTACTACATGACAGAGCAAAATCCCAAAAAGGGAAGGCATCTCTGATCAGTATTATCAAGAAACTACGATCCCTCATAAACTCATCAAAGGCCAGTTTCAAAAGAAAAATTGCCCTAGACACTAAAGATAATCACAAGGCCTTCTTTAGTTATGTCAGGAATATGGGTGGAAACTCCCAGATATGCTCTGAATTGTTGCATAATGGTACAAAATATACTGAACCTACAGACATAGCCAACATCCTGGCAGACAGGTTCAGTACTAACTTCTCCCCCCCTTCCCCCCCAAAGGAGCAAATGCCTATCCCAACTGAATGTAACCTCCCTGACATCACAGATGCACAGGTGAAAGCTGCCCTCTCCAAAGCAAAAAACACAGCATCTATGGGACCAGACGGTGTCCCAGGCTGCGTCTTACATGAGCTCCAAGAAGAACTGAACCCTCACATTAAGTCACTGTTCAAACTTAGCCTTACTACAGGATATGTACCCAAAGAATGGCGTACAGCTACAGTGGTCCCACTCTACAAAGGTGGCGCCACAACAGACCCTGGAAACTGTCGCCCCATAAGCCTGACTAGTCTGGTCTGTAAAGCTATGGAGCGTATTATAATGGAACTCATAAACAAAGACATTAGGAACCTCCAGACACTGGACGTTACCCAATTCTGCTTTGTTAAGGGCAGATCTTGAATCTTAAACCTAGTTGATTTCTTTGAAACAGTTGCCAAAGCCATAGATGAGGGCAAGGTAGTCCACACAGCCTACCTGGACCTCGCAAAAGCCTTCGACACATTACCCCACTCGGGCATCATAAATAAGCTTACCAGCTTAAATATCAACCCCTATGTCACAAGATGGGTTGCAAACTGGCTCAGGGATAGAACCCACATGGTCAGAATTGCAGGTGCCACGTCCGAATCCAAACCAGTTACAAGTGGCGTTCCACAAGGCTCAGTTCTGGGACCTCTCTTATTCGGTATATACTTCTCTGAGGTACAGGCTAACATGGGGGGACTATGGCTGACAAAGTTCGCAGATGACTGCAAACTGGGAGCCATAATCGACTCTCCAGGTGACACAAGCATCCTCCACAAGGGTCTCATGAAGACGGATGCTTGGTGCCAGAGCCACGGCCTCAAGCTAAATACTAAAAAGTGCATAGTCATCCCCTTTGGGGAAAAACAAATTGCCCACAAATTACCACATAGGTGGTAATCCATTAAGTACGGAAGAAGTAATTAGGGATTTGGGGACCCACGTAGATAGCAATCTCTCCTTTGATAATCACGTTGCCAAAGTGGTTAGAAAGACCTTCTACATAGCCCACCTTATCATGAAATGGTTCGCATCTAGATCAAGAGAAGTCATTGTGCCCCTATACTCATCACTCATCAGGCCCATAATTGAATACAATGCCCCTTTTGGGATGTACCTTACCCGACACCTGCAGCAAATGGAGAGACCCCAAAAGTACCTCACCAAGAGGATCATGGGCCACAAACGGATGTCCTATGCAGCTCGACTAAAGAAACTCCAGCTCTACTCAGTTGCTTACCGCCTACTCAGAGGCAATCTATGCCTGACATACAAAGCTATGTCTAACTCAGAATTAATGGACATGCTCCACCTCAAAAAATCCAAATCCCTTAGAGTTACACGCTCCAGGGACTTAAACCTCAGCACAAAAATAAATAGGACATGCTGGAGGGACAGATTCATTTCCCAGAGGCTCCCCTCACTCTGGAATAGAATCCCAATTCATGTTAGACATAGCCCCTCGCTGACCCGCTTCAAGCAAAATCTGGACGCATGGATGGGAAATCGCAAATTCACCCCTGGGATCTCTTCTGTGTCCTTGCGTGACAGAGGCACAGTAAACTAATCTTAAAGGGCTACCTTCTGTGACCTACTATACAGAGGCACAGTAGGCTAATCTAATAGGGAGGCGAAAGCCAAATACACTCTGGCTAGGCTTATAAATGCCCTAGGGCAGGTAGCCTAGTATCTACCTATGAACCTATTCCAGATGGTTTTGAAAGAAATCCTAGCTCAAAAGCTTTTTGGATTCACTCTAAATAAACTTAAGCAATGAATAATTAATGAAACTGCATGAAGTACCCATGGGCCTGGCAACATATTTTTTCTTTCCCCTAAATGACCCTGTACAACAATGTCTCAATTAGTTTAATGCCTTTTTTCCAGTGGGTCAGTTAAGGTAAAATAAAGTTATGTTAAGTCCACAAATATCACTTGTTTAATTTGCAGTTGTCTTTGTACTGGCTGCTTCTGAAAAAAAATAAAAGTTTCTTTCAGAAATGAAAGAATTCTGTTAGTCAGTAAAAGTATCATTATTGAAAATGCATACCTTCCAAATGTCACTGCTAATAGCAACCTTGAATTTCCTAACAGTGCACTAGCAAAGGATATAAGCAAAATTAAAATGTATGATTGATAGCAGGAAACCTTTAGTCAATAAATCATTTAGTAAACAATCCATGACCTTTTCTGTAATTCCTAAACTGATTTAAAACAGAATAATCAAATTTTTAACGAATTAAGTCACATTAGTGTATATCTATAGCTACATCTGTCTGTCTATATAATACTATATGGAATGACAGCACTAACCGGATCAAAACTGTACATCAGAAACCTGAATCCACATACTACAAAATAACAAATTCTTCATCGCAGCCACTGCATGCTTCCTGCACATCACCTGCTAAATACGTTGGGATGGATGCTACTTGCCAACAGAATAAAATGCAGCTATCTCACTTCTACCTTCAAACTGCTATACAGCTGTAAATGTCCATAACTCAGAGCGGTTATGATCAGTAAGACTTAATTTTTATGCTTTGTGATACTTTAGCGTGACCATTCATTCTAGGAGATGTTCTTAACTTCTGTCATAGTGACCTTTTTCAGTCTTTTGCAGGAAGACTCCTGGGCAGCCCATCTTCTCTTTAGGAAGAAACAGCATGCTTCAATGCTTGCTAAAAGCATTAGTATTTTCCCCCGTCTTCTAGGTTGTTGTCTTGTCTGCACTCTTTGCATGACTCAGCTGGAATGCTAATAATGAATAAATACTACTCTAAGATTCTTAGAGTAGTATTTCATTCAAGCTTGCTTAATTCATTCTTAGTATTCAAGCAACCAGGAGCAAGCCAAGCAACCTTTAAAGCTCCACATTAACCGGCAGCCAGAAAAGCACATGGAACACACGAGGAAAACAAGATGGCAGGCAGGCAAGGCAGCTCATCACACTGTGATGGAGGGATGGTCGGACGTGCAGACACAGTAATTGGTGCACAATTTGAGGGTTGGAATTGGAAAGTAGATGTGATTTTTGGTGTAGGGAGGGAATATACACATTTACACACGGAGGGTGCAGTCAGAGCACCACTCACTCACACTCCATGATCTCAACTCAAGTGCGCCACTTTTGCATTTTGGCGCCAACCGCCAAGTGTTCAGTCAGTATGTCTGTACAAAAAAGGACTCAATCAGGAGTGGAGCAACCACCAACCCACCTTCTTCTTCTTGTGCCAACACCACCACCACCACCAATCCAGTCCAGTCCTTCCACCACACGATGGTTTGGAATAGCCAGTCAGCCAGGAATCAGGCAGGATACTCTTCTCCACCATCCACCTGCAGTCTTTTATAATGATTGATGCGGTTATAAAGTTTAAGGAGGAGTTTCAGGCTCGTCACGTCAGTCGTCAATTATGCATCATCGTGACATGTGACTGCCTGCCATGCCACCTCCACTAACATCTCTTCCTAAAGTTCCGATTCTGAACAAATTGAACAGGCTTTACTGGAAAAAAAAGTAAGTGCAAATAATAGAAAAAAAGTGTGCTTTGCAGATAGCATTAAGAAAATCCAGGGGGGTGCAAGTGCACCCCCTTGCACCTGCCTGCAGGCGCCCTTGGATAAGTGCATCTCTCACAGGTTGTACTGCTGGGTGGCAGGAGGAGAGGGTTTTCTGTGTACATGAGGCAATTTCTACATTACCCCAAGATGCCCAGATTCATCAGATAGACAGGAGAGAACACTGGGAGCTGACCCTTGGACATGCCTAAATAAAAAACTATTTTCCTCTAGATAAGTGAGGAAAGTGAGTACAAGAGGTGTTTTTCTCTAAGCAAGTGAGGAAAGTAAGTACCAAAACTGTTTTCCTCTAGGTAATGAGGAAGGTTGAGTGCTGTAGTAATTAGTAGGTTATTTAGTGCTTACAACAAGTTCTGAATAAGTGCTAATCACAAATAAGCAAATTTAAGTGCTAAAACTAAGAATCTGTATCTGGACTAAACTAGTTACAGGAAAGGGGGGAAACAAGTGCAAATGTGGGTTTTTAAATCAGAAAGTTGAGAGAGATGGAAAAACTGCTCAAACGGCCAATAAGTACAATTTCTGCACCAGAACCACTCCTTATGTGGTAGATAGGTTACCTAGTGCTTACCACTCCCACTGATAAGCTAGAAGGCTTCCCTCCAACACAGAAAGCTTGGGGGGGGGGGGGCTCAGAAACTTAAATACAGTCCTGGATACAGCAAATCTGAATCTGGATTACACTATTTACAGGAAAGGTAGGAAACAGGCTTAGATTTTTTTATACAGAAAAGTAGCTAAAACAGCAGTAAAAACAATTCAAATGCAGTGCAAGCTAGCACACTTGAGTATGTAGCAATGTTAGACCAAACAGTTTAAAAAATGCAATTAAATTAAAAATGACTAAAAACAAATGCAGAAGGAGTCTATTAGGTAGAATGAGGTAAAGAGATGGGACTGGGGACTGGGGGGATTGTCCCAGATCAAATCTACAGGCAACAGCAACAGCCTCCAAATTTAAACAAGACAGGGGTAGGGGGAAAATAACACCTTCAGCAGAGATCTGAAAAACTATACAGTGAAGCAAAAATAACAGTGCACAACTCTGAAGTCAGCCAGCAATGATATGAAATTAGTTCCAACCCTGTCCAACAGCCATATATCACCACATCCACTTTCACCTTCAAACCTGTGCCCACATCCTATATAAAACTACTCTTAAACAATCTCAAACCATACTTGGCTTCAGATGATGACCTCCCAAGTGAGTACATTAAAACAGCAGCCAGTGCTATTTCCTATCCTGTTTCAGTCCTTAAAAATAGGTCAGTCCAGTAACCCAACATGCACTCTCTCTCTGGAAAAAAAAATCAGACATTGTCCCTCTACACAAAGGAGGAAATTCAACAAACATCATTAACTTTATACCTATAACATTCCAATCCTCTCTCTCCAAAGTACTTGAAAAATGTATTCAAAATAATTGCTAAACTATCTCTTGCAGGAAGACTGCCTATTCCCCACACAATAAGGCTTCCATCCCTCCCACAGTACTAATACTGCACGTCTAACCTTTATAGATGCTGTCAATAAAGCTAGAGGTAATAGCAAATGTGTCTCCTTATTTCTAGACTTGTCTAAAGCCTTCCACATAGTTTGTCTCAGCAAATGTCTACTTCATGGGTTCTCAATATGTTTATCTCATTCCACCCTTCAGTGGTTCAAAAGCTACTTGCCCAGTAGGTATTAGTAAAATGGCACTCCAGCCTCTCTCCACATATCCCAGTCACTACTGGTATACCACAAGGCTCTATCCTTGGTCCCCTTCTCTTTAACATTCTAACCAAGACTCTATTCACATCCACATAACAGGCATCCCTAATACAATATGCAGTTGATTCCACACTCATATGTATATCAATCTGGCATAACTCCAAAAAATTACTCAGGAAGCTTTAACAGTCACTGAAATGTGGCTTGTAACTCACAACTCATGCTCAACCCAAAACATATTTCTTTTTTTCCCAAATCTCTCTCTCCTGAAAAATAAAATAAAATTTAAAATCCTCTCCCTTAATAATGCAACTATTGAAGTTAATTCTCATAGCAAATTATTAGGGATGATAGTGGATAATAATCTTAACTTTGAACATGCATTTACAGAACTGCATAAAACTCACCAAAACTAGGGATACTTTATAGAGCCAAACTCTTTCTCACCAATGCAACTAAAACTACACTTGCCACCACTTACCTCCTTCCCTCACTACTTTATGATGCACCCATCCTTACTAAACATCAGACATCATAGAAAACAAAACTTGAACAATGCTATAACAAAGTGGCTAAATTTGCAGCAAATACCCCTTTCAAAACCCAGCACTGTATAACATTAAAAAGCTTAAATTGCTTATAACTGCCCCATCAACTAACATATGCACAGCTTTTTACTACCTATAAAATTATACAGCATCCATCTGTTTGTGCAGCACTAAATACTATTCTACACAGCTGTGTTACCACTTGATCATTATGATCCAATAACCAAAAATTTCTCTTTGTCCACAAACTTAGCACATCTGCTGGGCACGGTCTATAGTCATAGTATGATACTAAAGCCTGGAACTGCTTACCTGTATATATCAGGTCAACATCCTCCTTCCAGTCTTTTAGAACTGTTCTGAAAGACTTCTTAGCCATAATCTGGATCTGTTCTTACTCAACTCTTGATAAACTATGCCCCTAAATATGAACAAGTACCTGTTCATACCTTATAACTCCTTACTCCCCCCTTCTCACTCACGTCCTTACTTCAATCAGTTTCTCTCCATTGCCTCTCTAAATATGACATAACTATGATAACCCTGTTTTTTTCTCCCACTTCATATTGCAATTCCTGTTTGCATTGTACTAACTTACTTTAATTTCTCTAAATTAACTAAAATTTCTCTAAATATTAAATCATTGTCATATAAGATGTATCTATGTATAACTATTTAAACTGTCGATGTTTTGAAGCTTGTAAAATCATTGTTCTTAAAATGTTTTTGTAATATTTTGATGCTTTTCTCCCTGGGCCTCCACTGAAAAAGGGCTCCTACCCAGCTGGACTTGGTAATCAAATGTCAACAAATAAATAAGACCTGGTCACAGAAATAATGGTTTTCTATTGCAGCTTCAAAACCACTAACTGCAAGTCCTGAAATTTCAAAAAATAAATAAAAAAGTAAGGGACAGCAACAAATCCTTACATTTTTGTGTTACCTTTAAATTTTATTTTGCATGGGGGCAAGCCCCCATACACCATCTGTCTGGGGCTACACCCCACACCCCATTACTTCTGAGATCACTGTACCTCTGAGGAAGTTGTATATGCGCAAACACAGCTGTTTCAAACTTATTGTATAATTTTAAACATTCTGCTAGATGAGAAACTTCTTGCTGATTTTCTGGGCACTGCAAATGTGTGGCTTCTCACTTTATTCATAGCATCCGTTAACCTCAGAACTGGTTAGTTTAAGTAGAGGGCTTGGAGTGCTTTTATCCCTCAGTCCCCTATGTAAATCTCATTATTTGAACTCCACAGAACTCTTTTCTAAGAGCAGGTTCAGAATTTTTTTCTTTTCAGCATGAAGTTGCTTTATGAAAATATTATTTTGCAGAGCTGTTCTACATCCCACTGAAGAAAAACAGAATACCTACCTGATAGTTATGCTACCAGCCATGTTGACACATAGTACTGTGGAATCCATCTGACCTTTAACAAACTGCCTTTAGTGCTAAGTGACCATACTGATAATCAGGAGTGGAAAGGTTGATGGGACTGAGCTCCTGTCTGACATCTGAGCTACTTAGTGATGGAAGGACTGTCAGCTCTGGGTCTAGGACAATGCCAATTATGGGTCAAATATCTGTTAGACAGCTACAATGTTATAGTGTTAGTTGACAACAGACTCAGAAACTTCAGGAGAGGTTATCTAGGAGTCGGTATCCTGCCATAACCAGTTTACAGATTGTGTTACTACATAAAGCCTGACATTTAAGCCTGTGTAAACTCACTGAGTCTCTCATATGAAGAAGCAGTTTGTTCCATAGGATACAAACTCTCTGATAAAAAAAGTAATAATTTTGTGTCACATGAATCTGTTTTTTCCAGACAGAAGTAGTTCCTTATATTAAATATTACAAATAAATTTTATATCAAGAGCTGCACGTAGAACATTATCCTTCAAACTTTTAAACAAGCAGTAATACCAACAGGGTGTATATTGTTGTGGAAATAATGCACTTAGGGTGTTCTGAGGCTTGACACTGCAGGCAGGGTTTGTCTTTATTGGCCTGAATATACCCATAAAGACTTTGAAAGTAAAAAGTAAGTTATGGACATTCAGAAGCTATATGGATGAAACACTGTATGTCCTAAAGGGTTCATTTGCATATATCCCATGTGCCTTCATTGCAAGAAGTTTAAGGTATTACACAGTGAATACTCTAGCTTGGCTGGGTTTTCCTTGCAGTTTTTACTGAATGGTTTAACTGTGTCATGTTTTTACCCTTTGGTTTCAGTGAGGCTCTGTGAGATCATGTGCACAAAATAGTTGTAAGAAGAAGAAGAAGAAATGATATGGAAGTCTTAAATTTCATTTATGTAGATGTGCCGTCTATTTTTGACCAAAATTAAAGGGTAGAAATGGGAATGCTTGAAAGTGATGAAAACTGGGAAACAAGAAGGTTGAAAATAAGGCTAACTCTAAAGAGCGAGCAGGATGGAGTGGGGAAGGTGGGGTAAAACTTTTTTGCAGCAGGTCAGGTGCCTATTATATATATATATATATATATATATATATATATATATATATATATATATATATGGATCTAGGACATTTGATCGAATGATCAAACGTCCGAATCCATAACAACTGAACACACTTTAATGAACGTGCTTTTATCGAAAAAGCGCTTTCGTTAAAGAGTGTTACTAAAAAAAAAACAAAAACCCACATTAATGTTTTGCCCCCCCATGTGGGGGGCTGTGCCCCCCACTTTAATATTCTCTCTCTGAGTCCGCACTACAGTGGGGAAAAGGGAGTTTTCCCTTATCCGCACTGTAGTACGGCCTCGGCAACAGGCATACTTACGCAAAAGTGCTTCTTCGGTGAAAAGCACTTTCACGTAAGTATGCCCGGCCGTTTCAGTTTCGGAGTTTTGATCATTCAATCAAAAGTCCTAGACCCATATATATATATATATATATATATATATATATATATGTTTTCACTTCATAGCGTCAAAATCTCATTTCATCGAATTTCAAAACAGCGAGACCAAATTGTTGAAAGCTCAAATCATCGAAAACTCATAACATAGAATCTGAAATCATTGAAAACTACAAAGAAACTAGAAATAACATCCCACAGAATTTTTACTACGTTTATGCAAGGGGGCAAGCACCCCTGCACTCCCCTCGTACATTAAATATACCAACTCCAAGGTTGCACTACAGTGGGGGAAAAAGGTAATTTCCTAACCCCACTGTAGTGCAACCTTGGAGTTGGTATATTTAATTTTCGGGGAGTGTGGGGGGCAGAGACCCCACTTGGGGGTGCAGGGGGGCTTGCCCCCCCCGCATAAACATAGTAAACAGTGTCTGGGATGTTATTTCTAGTTGCTTTGTAGTTTTCAATGATTTGAGATTCGATGTTATCAGGTTTCAATGAAATGAGCTTTCGACGATTTGGTCTCGCTGTTTTGAAATTCGATGAAATGAGATTTCGATGATATGAAGTGAAACCATATATATATATTTATATTTATATATATTTATATATATGTATATATATATATATATATATATATATATATATATATAGAAAGAGAGAGAGAAGATAAGTTGCAGAAGAAAGTAAGAGGAAGGTAACAGGGCTAGGGTAGGTAGCAGGAACACACAAATCAAAATAGAAGACAGGTAAAACTGATAACAGATATGCTGACACAATGAGGGAGGGAGAGAACAATGGAAAAGAAGATGCCAGACAAAGAGAAGGAAAACAGTGGTGCTGGAGAGGACAGAACAACAAACAGGGACAGGCATAGGCACAGAAGGGAGGGGAACACCATGATGGGGCCTAGGATGGGGTTGAACAGCTGCCATTCCTGCCAGCTGCAAAACAGTAGGAGCTTACTCATCACCCCCAGTAGGAGCTTACTTGCCCCCTAGGCTACTTAACCACTGGGCTCTGGCTCAGATGGATGAGGCATTGTGGGGCAGGGACATGAGTCAATGAGTTAAAAGAGGAGGTTCTTTAAGTGACCAATGTGGACATCTAACCACCTGCCAATAATTTCCTCCACAATATCAGTAATGTGCTAATGGGTAACAAAGCTGACACCTCCACATGCACTGCTACTGGTGGGTGTAAGACCACCACAAACTGGTGCAGGCTGTTGAAGCAGGTGTAGAGGTGACTGTGGCAGTCCATATGTTGTGTGTGTTACAGGTAGTATTGCCATTTGTGAGTGCTGACACGTCTTGTTGGCGGGATGGGTGCAAGTCTAGTTGCTGCTTCATATAATCATAAAATAAATAGAGACAGAAACAAAACAGTAAACAAAACAAGTGTATGTAATACAAAGGATAGCAAAAAAGAGTGTTGGAGAGAGGTACAGATGCAAAGAAAAAATGCATCTCATATATATATATATTTAGATAGATAGATATTTACGGTTTTACTTTAGTTCACCAAAAGTACACCTCCTCGAATCTCACAAAGCCGAACTTAGTTAAGCGAAAGTGTAGTTTAACAAAAATGCACTTTTGCGAAACACAAATAAGCGAAATTAGAAAAAAAAAAAACCACTAAAAACAAACTTTTACAGGGGAGGTAAGTCCCCCTGCACCTTCCACACCCGGCTAATTATATATACTAACTTCGAGATCGCACTACAGTGGGGAAAAGGGTACATTGCCTTATCCTCACTGTACCACGACCTATATCAAAAAGCCCCAACTGCGCTAAACCTTATACTCCCATTAAACCTGTAAAAAATAAGTAAAAAAACACTGCACCTGTACTTCCACAGGACCCCAAAATGGCCAACAGGTAGTCACTTATTTGTGTTCCGAAAGGAAGTGCGTTTTTGTTAAACTGCACTTTAGCTGAGGTAAGTTCAGCTTTGTTAGATTCAAAGAGGTGTACTTTCTGTGAATGAAAGTAGACCCATATTTACCAAGATAACTTTACAAATACAATAACTGAGAGAACAACAAACACTCACCCCAAAGTAACAATGATGGTGCATTATCAGATCCACAGCTATTGTGATGTACATTACATAAGTCTTAATATTTTGAGTTACTTGTATAATCTAGCACATGCCTGATGTCAAATGTCTGTGTATGTCAAATACACAGTAACAGTGCATGAGACAGATGTACAGCTACAAAGAAAACTGCTTCTCTGGTGTGTATTTCTATTATGCTGTTACAGGTACTATACTCAAAACAGCAACAGACATCTAACCCAAATTACCAGTGACAGCATGATACACTACTGGGGGCATGGGGGGAGGGGGGATCAAACACAAATCCATCATCACATGCAGTCTGAAAGCTTTAATGTGTTGAGCTACTTACACACTCCAGCTGAAGCCAGCAGTCAAACATGAACAGTAATGTCATCAGGCCAAGTATACTGAGAAGTAGGGTGTGTGAGAGAAACTTACAGATTTGATGCCAAAATGCAGCTCGTACGTGTGTCTCTTATAATGCTGCAAACAGGGTACTCAAATGTACAACACACACCAACCCCAAATTATCAATGATATCTCACTAACAAACTGAGGGGCATCAAACCTACTGCCATTATCACAGATAATCTGAAAGCAAATACTTAATCTGTTGAGGTACTTCTACAACTCCACAAACCCATGCCTGCACATATACAGTCATACTGCTGCCTTTGAACTATGGAACTTAGCACAGACATGATAGGTGAAAATCTATACTGAGTCAGAGTACATAACTACATAAACAGATTGTTAGCATTTAGACCTGTACTGCATGATGCACGGGTATTTATCCCAGTGTTCTCTAAGGTGTCTATCCTCTTCCTGTACAGTTGCTCATTCTCTGTAATAGCTTCAGGGCCTATGGAGAAACAGGAGTGTGTAAAATGTATGGATGGTACACACTGCCAGGCTGTATGTGTGGGTAAGGTAAGGGTCACTTTACATTACAATTGTGTGTCTCAGCTCCAACCTCAGCCTTCCACCTGACCAGAAGGTGGCGATTTCATCAGTAATGTCACTTGAAAGATATACTCTTAATGTGTAAATACTGAAACATGAATTAATTTTATAGTAGGTACCACCTGTAATGTTCCATTGATTATGTGTGTTCAAACAGTAATCTGCATAATTCTATAAATGCTGCAATATGAATCACTTTTATACTATGTACCATCTACAAACAGTAATCTGTACAATTCTGTAAATACTGCAGTTTGAATTCTGTAAATAATGCAATCTGAATCATTTCTATAGTATGTACCAACTGTAACAGTCATCACCATTATGATGCACCAACTGTGTAATTTGTTTGTTAATAATGTATTATATATCTAAAACTATGTAAGCTTGTTTCTGGAGCTTTTCTCCCCAGGACTCCATTGAAAATGGGTTCATCTTGGCCCAATGGACTATCCTGGTAAACCAACTGCAAATAAATAAATAAATAAATGTCATTGCTTCATGTCACTGAAATGGTAACAACACTCTTCACCTGTATGTGGGAAGCCAGGGACACACGTCACTGCTTGTACCAAAATAATTCAGGCCTTAATCTTTTCTTAACAGCATTAACATTTTTTTCCATTTACAAACATTATACATCACATATCTTATTTTTCTTTGTGACTATCATCAGTCCAGTATTACATAAATTGCTAAATTCCTATCTTCCCTTAAATGTCACTCCCCCTCCTCCTCCTGAACATTCTTCTGCATGTATTATTCCCACAATTTCCATTTATTTCTATGTAATTTGCTCCTTCTCTTTAGTAAAGATGCCTCGTCCAGTTCTTTTATCTCTTTTATAACATTCAGTACTTGAAATACAGTTGGCCTAGGGTTTGATTTTCATTTTCTAGTAATTACTTTTTTTGGCAGTGAGCAGAATTATACTTAATAAGGCCTTACCATCTAGACAATTCAGATCCTGTGTCCCAGCTCAAAAAATAATTTCCTTAGTTACAGCCATTTTCATATCTGATATTTCTGACAGAGTAAACTATAGGGAATTTTTAAAATCTGCCAACTCATTACACTCCCAAAGCATATGTCCACAGTTGCTCTTTCTTCCCCATCACACCACCAACATACACTATCCACCTGAGGAAAAATTCTTTGAAGTCTGCTTGGAGTACAAAAACACCTTGCAAACACTTTCAAGCAAATATCCTAAAATTGCAACACTTTGTTTCATACTTGGGAGCCATACATATGTCCTCACATTGTTCTTCTGTAAATTGCTTTTTCAGTCTCTCTTCCCAATCAGTTCTAACCTCTTCTGATTGATTCTTATAGTTATCATGCAATATTTTATGTACGCTACAAATTATCCTTTTTTAGCACCAGCTTCTGTTGTAGATTTGACTAAAAACTCCAACAGAGAAGGTGTTGCACTTATGAGTCCCCTAACCCTTTCTCTTTGACTATACTCTGATATCAATCCTTGGTAGAGAAGGCAGTCTGTAGCCTGCAGTCCAAATGTCTTCTCAGCCTCATTCCACTGTATTACCTTTCCCTCGCTTGTTGCCACAATACCTTGGTTCCTGCCAGTTTTCCCTGGTAAATTCCAGTTACCTCTTGTCTGTTTTCTGAACCCGTGCTTGCAGGCATCCCTATTGGCAAAATCTCCTTTCACCATTCTCATGTTGGCTTAGTTCTTAGTATACTTTATGAATATAATATTCCGTATGGTTGTTATTATTCTTGTTAAAGATCTGCATCTGAAATCCCACTCTGTCTTATTTTTGCACTCCTCCCTGCTTCATAATCATTATCCCTTTCCATTTTGAATTATAATCTTCTGCTTGTGCTATGTATATGAGACTTACTTGTGTGTGTCCAAAATATCCCTACAAATCAAGTAATCCTAAACCACTTTGTTCTATTGGAAGGATCAGTTTATCTTACTTAACTCTTGTCCTCTTCCCCTCACAGACAAATTCCTTCAACTCTTTATTAATTATTGTCTACAACTTCTTGCTGGCTTATAAAATATGCCTGACCCTTATATAAAACTAAAAGGACTAAAAACATTTTCACTGCTTGTATCTTACCATCCATATCCATAAATAAGTTTCCATTTTCTCAGCTTTTGTATTATCTTTTGTTTAGTCTCTTCCCACATATCTTTAGCTGCCATAACAGAAGCCTTTTTTAAAATCATCTTTACTGAATTATCATTTATGACAGGCAATCATGCATTTATATAAATGAAAACAAACCATACTGACATATTCTCATTTATAAGCATTATATATCACATATAATCTTCTTGTACAGCCATTGTTAATTCAACAACACATAGCTCACTCAGTTCCTGCATTCTCTTAAACCTCATTCCTCCTCAAAAGCATTATTCTGCATGTATTGTTCCCTCATTTTTCTATGTAATTTGCTGCTACCCTTTTCTAAAGATCCCACTTACAGTTCTTTTATCTCTGTTACTACATTCACTACTTCATATATGGTTGGTCTAGACTTTGATTTCCATTTTCTAGTCATTGCTTTTTTGGCAGCCATTACAATTAAACTTAGTAAGGCTTTACTATGTCTAGACAATTCAGATTCTGTAACCCAGGTCCAAAAATCATTTCCTTAGTTGCACCAATTCGCTCACCTAATATTTCTAACAGAGTAGTCAGTAAGGATTTTTTAAAGACTGAGAACTTATTCCATTCACAAAAAATATGTTCCTAATTACTTCTTTCTTCCCCATCACACCTCCAGTATTTGCAGTCTACCTGAGGAAAAATTCTTTGGAGTCTGCTTTGGGGATAAAAATACCAATGCAAACACTTCCAAGCAAATACCCAGCAAGATGATTGCCACTGTTGAAGTGACACCCTGACCCCATGTGCAAAAATGCAATAAAGGGGTTTAGGATGGATGGATGATCTTAAATCTTCTTGACTTTGTTGCATATTAGGGAGCCATACATACATCCTCATGATGTTTTTTGTGAATTGTTTATCCAGTCTCTCTTCCCAATTTTATCTAACCTCCTCCTAATTATGTGCCCTACTAAATTTTCCCTTTTTAACAGCAACTTCTGATCTAGATTTAACTAAAAACTCTAGCAGTGCTGGTCTTTCACTTAGGCTACCCCTATCCCTTTCTCTTTGCCTATACTCTGATATCAATCCTTGATAGGGAAGGCAGTTCCTAGCCTGCAGCTCATAACAGAAGCCTTTTTAACCCTTACTCCTAAAAGCTTTTTATCATGTCTCCATAAATATGGATATTGTTGAACCAATTTGTGTGTGGTTACATAATTTAACACTATAGACTTCATTTTATCTTCATTTTATATCCCAGAAAGACTTGAAACCATCTCAAAATGTTACGCAACACTAAAATCTCCTTTTCTAGATGTATCAGCTGTTACACAGTACTGAGGTGTCCTCTTCTGGATGTATCAGGTAGAAAATAATATCTAATGCAAATAAACTTTTCCTGATCAGTATGCCAATTATATCCTTGCATATCTGAGTCCCTTATTTTCTTTGCCAATAGTTCTAAATATAAAACACATAACAAAGGGGAAAAGAGGACACCCCTGCCTGGTTCCTCTGTTCAAACACAATTTATCAGAGAAGAACCCTCTCACTTTAATTCTTTCCTCCAATGCTTCATATGTTCCCCTAATTAATTTTATTATTGTATCAAGGAATGCAAATGCTTCTACTGCCTTAATCATAAAATCATAACTTATTGACAGATGATTTCTCTGCATTAAGACCCACCAAGAACAGTGGTATTTTTTTACATTCTGCTACCCCCTAAATCGTCGTTGCTCTATTAATGCTGTCAAATGTTTGCCCCCACCAAAAAAAAAAACATGTTGGTCTTTCTCTATCAATTTTGGCAACATCTTTCCCATTCTTTTGGCTAGTATAGACATAAGCACTTTATAATCTCTATCTCTATAATCTATATGACACTGGGTCTGATGAATTTTTACCATCCTTAGGTAATACAGACACCAAAGCTTTCTTCTAAAATGTTGGTGCTTCACCTCCTTTAAAATACTTTTAAAGAAAATCTTCCAGATCTTTATGACTTTCTTCCCTCCTAACTTCCAAACATCCACAAGGATACTATCTGCTCCTGGAGACTTTCCTGAAGATTGATTATACATTAACATTTTTGTCTCATTTCCTCCTATCTTAATTGATAGTTGTTGAGCCTCATTCACCTCTAATATTAGCATAATTGAGTCTTCCACAAATATTTCCATTTGATTTCCACATTTCTCTCCTTTATACAAATTTTCATAAATTTTCTGAAATATCTCTAATACCTCTAATACCTCTACAGGATCTCTGGTTATTTTTCTTGTTATAGGCTCCCTAAATTTGGTGACATACATTTCTACTTTCTGTTGCCTATGTTGTTATGCTAAAAGGTTTTGTGCTCTGGAGTTATTATCAAAATATAGTTGCTTAACAGCAATCTTTCTAAAGTCGTGCATATTCTCCAGGTACTCCCTTAACTTCTCTTAGCATTCTGCAGTTGCTCCTCCTCTTGTTCTGTGAAATTCCCCATATTCTGCAATACTTTAACCATTATCAACCCCTTTAAGTAATTCCCATTACTTCTTAAACATCTCTCTTTCTCTTTTATTTCCACATTGTTTTTAAACTCCATTTTCATTTTTTTTCACTCACTAGTTATAACTTCTGAGGATATTTTTATCTTCCTTATTAACTCGCAAATAATTTTCATTATCCGTTCCTTAAATTCTTCTCTTTAGCAGGTAGGTGGGAAAGTGCCAGTGTCTCATTTTTACTTCATTACACTACATTTTATCAGCTAGAGCGTCTTCTGTGTGGAGACATGCGTGAATGGGAGTACCTTTGTTGAAGGTTGTGCATCAGGGCTGGCAACTCGGCACATAAAAATCTACTGTCAATCATTAGCGGACTGGAGTTCCGCTGTGGCGACCCCTAAACGGGAAAAGCCGAAAGACACAACAACAACAACAACACTACATTTTTATCTTAATTTGTATTGGTGCACGATTTGAAATAGTTATTGTATGTGTGTTGAAGCTTTCAATTAAATGCATGAGTTCCTCTGAAATATAATTTCTGTGTAGTCTAGCCTAGTTATTGTACCTTGGGGAGTAATATGTAAATTCTGTCCAAGTTCCTACTACTGAATTCACATCTTCCATACCAAATATTTTCATACATTTCTTCAGAACTCTATCCTCTTTTGTTATGTTTTCCCTTCTAGGTCTCCAGGATACATCCTGTCTTTTGGAAAACAAGTACCAGTGCTCACCTATAAGTAATATTCCTTGCTGAAACAGATTATTTCTACCAACATTTTCATTAGTTCCACAGTAGCATTTTTTTGTAGAATATAAATACATGCCATCATAATATTCTTCCCTTGCCAATAGCCCCTTACTGCCAGAAATCTAACATTATTGTCTTTTTCCTCTTCTATCCTCTAGCAATTTGTATAATTACTAACCATTTTCCTTGTTCTAAGCCATGGTGGTACAGCAGTAGCATTGTTGCCTCACAGCAAGAGGTTCTCCTGTTTGATTCACAGCTGCAGTGCCTTCTGTGTGGAGTCTGCATGTCCTCCCCATGGTCGAGTGGCCTCCGAAAGACATGCGTGAATGGGCATCCCTTCGCTGAAGGCTGGGTGTTGGGCTGGCAACTCAGCACCATAAAAAATCTACTGCCAATCATTAGCAGACCAGAGTTCCGCTGTGGCGACCCCTAACCAGGAAAAGCCAAAAAGACAAACAACAACTAACCATTTTCCTTGTCTCTGGTATTCTGCTGAATGTCCATCCCATAATGCTTTCTTTGTAAAATTCATGTGGTCATTTATTTCCAGATGTGTCTCCTGCAGCATTGCTATTTGCACTTGGCTTTTCTTAATATAATTCAGTACTCATTCCTTTTTGCCTAACCTGTAATGCTATTTACTTTCCAAGATAATATGGATAGCATAGTCATCATGATAAAAAAGCTGTTGCTCTCACCTATTATATATGAAAGTTGTTTTGGATGTGTATTTCCAGTCCTTAGTCTTGTACTGAGAACCTTCATAGCCCTCCTGTAACAGCCTATGTCTATAGTACTTGTGTAACAGGTAGAGGAAGATTTCACTTTCCTGCACGTACCACCTTTGTGCCCTAAAAGGAGCACTGGCTTCTCCCTCTGTAAACATGCCCACAATTGAGACAAATTGCAGAGAAAAATGGCAGATACTTTGCACTCACACCTGTTCTTGGTTCTGCCAACTAGAGTGCAAAGGGGGGGGCAGCTCATTTGCAATACCAGTGACATAAATGCCTAATATATGTACTGTATGACAATGTTTGAACATTGCACTTTAAGGTTTGAAACATGGCAGTCCTGTATCTGTTTAAATGCAATGAGTAAGGCATTCATCACAGCCATTCCATTTCCATTTGGTCAGATGTGGAATTATAGATATCCCTACAAGAGTCATAGGGTGAACCAAGCACTGCAGTGCTGCCAGCAGGTGCTTAGGTGGATACAAAATGCTGCGCAGTATTCAGCTCAGAGCTTGGCAAGTTAGTGCAACATGGAAATTGAGCAGTTCTGAAAACAGTAATGAGTTGAACCCTCATATGCATAGTCACCATGTCTGAGCACTCAAACTTGCGTTCTGTAAATGCAAATGCCGTGGAAGACACTGAGCACCATGGATGCATTCCTATGGCAGCAACATCAAAACTTGCAACAGGTGATTCTTGTAGTAGTTGTTTACAGGTGTTGGCTTTTAGCTTCTGCAAGGTAACTGCTACTTTTTTTATCTGTGGGAGCTGTTAACTACAAGTATATAATGAACTGTTGTTTTGACATTACTTTCATGAACTATTGAAGAAGTAGAGTGAGAAATATACAACTAGAGTAAGGCAACTGCTGTACTGAAGGATTGTTACGGCTAATGGAAAACATACCCATCAGCCAATACTCAGAGTACATGTGAACACCTTCAGGATGCCTTGTACTATCACTTTGTGTAAAACCATTTGTCTGTTCTAAAGCTCATGTCTATACCACATGTAAAAAGTCTTTTCATGTCACCTTGGGAGTAGGAATATTAAGGCTGTCATAGTGCAGAGGATATTAATGATGTTATGTGGCTGACATTACTTAAGCTGTCTGGATAGATAAATATGTCTTTCAGACATACCAGCAAACTGGTATATGGGCAAGGTCAAGAGCAGTGTTGTAATGGGTTCTCTGGGCCACAGATGACCAACATGGTAATACCACTGTTTCAAATGATAAAAAGGGGGAGTCAGCAGACTATGACAATTCAATATTTTATCAATATTTAATCATGTGAAAAACATTAAATAGAAGCAAAAAGTCATAACAGACTGGTTTCAGCTATAAAAAAAGACATAGCCTTCACCAGCGTAGTACAAAACAATAATGCCATTGCTCCATTTTATACTTAACCTGTCATCAAAATTGAAGCTCATTGGTCATTCAAAAATACTCATTGAGACCAGGTGGAAATAAACCACCCAACTTGATAATCCATTTCTTTTCCTTGGTATTTAGTATCGAATGCCATCCGGCTTTATTGGTTCTGCTGCCCATGACCCTATTAATAACCATAAATCTAAAGTTTGCATTCCTATGTGTCAATGAATGTTTGTAAAGAGCATTACTAGACTTTTTGGTTCTGATGTCAGTGTAGTGTTCTGATATTCGTAACCTTAAAGGTCTAGAGGTTTGAACTACATAAAACGCCCAGCAGGTGCATGTTGTGAGATAGATAACCCTATCGGTACCACAATTGGCAAAGAACCTGATGTCATATGCATTTCCAGTGTTCTTACTAGTAAACTGCTTGGATTTAGTAACCTTCTCACAGTGAGTGCAGTGTCCACAAGGTACACAGCCCACAAGTAGATCACCAGTAAGAGTTCTTTGTGTGGGATCCTGTTTGTTCCTGGGGCTATGTTTGACATGGCTGAAGTTTGAACCTAAAGTTCTGCCTCTTCGAAAGGAAAAAAGGCATCTGTCCTGTAGAAATCCTGAAAGCTTGCTATCTGCTAATAGAATGTTCCAATGTCTTTGGACACTGTTTAGTGGCACATCAGTATTCCTCCCACACGTGGTTACCAAACGAATCACTGATTCATTCCCTTGTTTATTTCTCTTTATACCTCAAAAGATCGCTCCTATCCAATGTGGATACCCAATTTCTGGCATTGAGGATGTTGCCCATTTTGTAACCCCTGTCTTTGAATATGGTCGTTAGATCATCCTTGAAGTGTTCATAGGTGTCTGGTGTGAACAAATGCACTTCATCCATAGAAATTCAGATTTGGGGATGTTCCTGGAAATATGTGGTGGGTGAAAACTGGAGGCATGAAGAGGGGAGTTATGTTGTGGGTATTTGTGATAAACCTCTGTTTCTAGGGTGTGATCAACATTTCTGGTGACTAAACCATCCAGAAAAGTGATTTTTTGGATATTATAATTGTCTGTAAACTATATACCCCATTTATTGTCATTGAGGTACCCCACAAACTCCATAAGATATTCTTCATCAGATCTCCATACTAGCCAACAGTCATCAAGATAACGTCTCCATATGTCAATTTCATCTAGATAAATGTTGTGTGTATCGTCATAAATAAGATGTTCTTCTAAATAGGCCATAAAAAGGCCAGCATAAATGGGGGCAAAAGATGCCCCCATAGTTGTGCCCTGGACCTGCCAATAGTATTTATTTTGATAATAGAACACGTTTTTGGTCAAAACGTGCTCTGCAAGGCAGATCTGGAAGGTGTTAAAACCTGGTGGATAAAGTTCCGACTTGTAAAGCCAATACTCAAGTGCCTGTAACCCAGCCCAGTGACGAATGTTGGTGTACAATGCTGAAACATCTAAAGTGCATAACAACCAACCTGGTTCCAATTACATCTCTAAGATAATTTGTAAGAATTGCATGGTGTCCCCAATCCTGGACTGAACCCATTTAAGTAAAGGTTGTAGGAGCTGCGTGAGGAATTGTGAAAGGGGTTCCGTGATGGAGCCCCTGCCTGAGATGATGGGCCTACCTGGTGGATGATGAAAATCCTTATGTATTTTTGGAAGAAAGTAGATGTATTGACTCATAGGATTGGACACTGTTAAATGATATAAAGTAGTGTCAGTTATAAACTGTTCTCCTTGGCAGACAACAGAAATTCATCAATCTGCTTCTTGAACCTAAAGGTAGAGTTTAATGACATACATATATAGTACCACCCATCATTCAATTGCCTGTCCATTTCAGCATTATATTATGTCCAGTCCATAACAACCACCCCCCCCCTTGTCCACAGGTAGAATGACCAAATCCTTATTATTTTCCAATTCCTGTATATCCTGACGTTCGATCTTTGAGAGGTTGTTAAGATTTGATTCTGAATTCCTTAGAGTGAAAATGTAGATCGTTGAGAATGTATGTTTGAAACATTTGAACATTGTGATGCATAGGAGGTATAAAATTGGATTTATGATATTTGAAAACATCTTCATGGCCAGAATTAGTAGGTGACTGAAAGTATAGCTTTAAACTGAGTAATCAACAAAAGGATATAATATCCTGTGCAAGAGTGTCCCCAGAGACAAAAAAGCCAGGTATGAAATGTAACTCTTTATTCAGTACTTGTATATGAGTTTGTGACAAAGGTGATGAAGAAATGTTTAACACATTCTTACTGACAGTTATTTCTGAATCATTAGTCTGAGTAGTGCCTCCATGCTGTCTACCATTGGAGTTTTTTCTCCCTGCCCTCCTCTGTCTACCCCTAAAGGGGTTTATGTATTACTCCATTTGGAGACCGGAGAGTCTGGGGTGTGCTATGTATCTAGGTCCGTGACTGATGAGGTGTCATCCCCTGATGTGTCATAACTAGAGGACATAGGTCTCTTAAGGATCAACCTAGGTCGTTTCTGTTTAAAAACCTTTGTGATGTTCTTCGTGTTTCACTGTTACAGTCATCACACTTGGGTTATCCTGCCAGGGGTAGCCCTCAGTCGGTCCGTCTTTTTGGAAGATTGGTAGTTGAATGGCTTACCGAAGCCATTTTGGAATACGGAGATCGAGAGTGAAAGTATTTAGCTACAATAAGGGCCTGACGAGGAATAGTTCGGGGGTTGAACAAGGCACGAAACCGGCAGCGACGGTAGTCATGGTCTGGGCCTAAACAGGTGACACAGTAAGAATGAAAATCTCGGTGTGGTGTTTGCTTTCCACAGGTGAGACAATTGTTAACTTTTTCTGACATTGGTTAGAGCAAGAAAAAAGGATCCCCAATGGGGTACTTAGCTTTAAAAGACTTCAATTTCAATTTTGGAAATGAAAACTCAGGCAGCGGCCGACCGGCACGTGTGTGAAATGCTTCTGCTTCTGCTTCGGGTTCCTCGGTAAGAAAGACTGATGTAATGGCGTCGGCTGCCTGTGGGCAGAGGCACAAAACCAAGTTCATTCCCTGCTCTCCATGAGGGCAATTCAGCCTGTTCTTGCATATCAGATAGGCCAAGGGTTCTATTCCAGACTTTTTCTGGTACCCAGAAAAAAGGGCAAGTGGCATCCAATCTTAGATCTATCTATTCTAAACACCTTCCTGGTGGTACCAAAATTCAAAATGACCTGATGTCAGTCCTGGAGCAACAGCAACCGATGCAGAAATACTAAGCCTCTGGTATTCGGGCCGATTGAGGGCTACCCCTGGCAGGATAACCCAAGTGTGATGACTGTAACAGTGAAACACGAAGAACATCACAAAGGTTTTTAAACAGAAACAAAAATGCTTTTTGCAGACAAAGAAATATTCAAATTTACCCTTACTTAGATGACTGCCTGATTCAGGCAGATAGTCAGGAAAAGCTGTTACAGCACCTGACATTTGTAAAGGACCTACTAACCTCACTGGGGTACACTATCAATGAGAAGAAATCCAAACTAGTCTCCAGTCAAAAAATCGTATTCCTGGGAGCAAGCCTGAACACAGCATCCCAGATGGCATTTATAACTCCTGAAAAACAAGCCTATCTGACAGGCTACTTCTAATAACTGGCCACCAGAACCCAGTTATCTGCAAGGAAAATCCTGCAAGCTCTATGGTTCATGGCCTCCTGCATTCTACTAATTCCATATGCCACACTGCATATGAGGAAAGTTCAGTGGTATTTAAAAAGCCTTTGGTGTCAACATTCTCAGGATTTGGAAACTATTATACCTATGATACCTTATCTAAGGAAAGACTTTCTTTGGTGGGCAGCAGCATGCAACCACAACAAGGGACTTCCATTTTCACAACCCCATGCCACCCAGACCCTAACCACAGATGCATCAAACTATGCCTGGGGTGCTCACCTGGACGGCAGGTAAATTCAGGGCCACTGGAGTCCAAACCAAATCCATCTGCACATCAACCAAAAATAGATGCTAGCTGTTCAGCATGTCTTACAGCTTTCAGATCCCTGCGCTCTCCAGGCCCTCTACTAATCAAAACTGACAACACCACAGTAATGTGGTACATTAACAAGCAGGGGGGAACCCACTCTTACCCACTCTGCAGGCTAGCCATGACCCTTTGGAACATGGCCTCAGCCATGCATATTCATCTGCAAGCTCAATTCCTGCCAGGCAACCAAAACTCTCTGGCAGACAACTTATGCAGAAATCTCCTGGACCCACACAAGTGGCAATTAAACCACAACACCTTCAACCTTGTGACCTAAAAATGGGGTACCCCGAAGGGGGACCTATTTGCCTCCCCCTACAACCACTAGCTCAGCAAATTCTGCACCAGGGAACCTCACAGCAAGGCCTGGAAAGTGGATGCCCTATCCTTCCAGTGGGCAAACCTTTCAATCTATGCATTTCCCCCTCTACCTCTTCTTACCAGAGTATTACTCAAAATAAGGGAGGAAGGACCAAGGGCAATCCTGATTGTCCCAGACTGGCCATGCCAACAATGGTACCCACTACTGTGCAGTCTGTCCCCGTTGCCTCCATGGCACCTCCCCCAAATTCCAACTCTCCTGACTCAGCAGGAGGGACAGTTCTTGAATTCACAGTTGCAGACCCTGAACCTAGCAGCCTGGCTTATTCCTTGAATTCTCCCTCCAGTGGCCAGCCTAAGCAAACAAGTCCTGGATGTCATACATGAAGCCAGATGACCCAGTACTAGAAAATCCTATGCTGACAAGTGGAAAAGGTATAGTTCCTGGATCCAGACTAAAGGAGTGGACCTGGCACAGCCATCCTTACCTCTCATCTTGGATTACCTAGCAGAACTACTCCACAGGGGCCTATCCTTCTCTTCCATTAAAATCCATGCCTCTGCCATCATTGCACAATACAGCACTGAGCCACCTCTCGTCTCATGCCCTCTCATCAAGCAGTTCCTGAGAGGGGCTAACAACTTAAGGCCACCAAGAAGAGCCCCTTCCCCTGCTTGGGACCTTAATTTTGTGTTGGAAAAGCTCACACTCCCCCCTTTGAGACTGCAGCTTCACCAGAGTTAAAGTTCCTCTCTTGGAAAACAGCCTTGCTTTTGGCCATCACTTCAGCTAGAAGAGTGTCTGAGCTACAAGCACTTACGGCTGTGAAACCTTTCATAATTTTTCATGCTGACACGGTTTCCCTCAGGACTAACCCAACCTTCATGCCTAAGGTGGTATCCAGTGTGGCTCTCAACCAATCTATTCATTTGCCCACCTTTTTTCCTAAACCTCAAAATAAGGGGAAAGGATCCTGCACTCTTTAGATGTGCACAGGCAGCTCTGATTCTACCTGGATAGGACTAAGCCCTTTAGGAAATCTGACCAGTTACTTGTCAGCTTTGCACCAGGGGCAGAGGGCAAAACCATATCAAAACAAACCATTTCCAACTGGATAGCACACTGCATCCATTTCTGTTACAAACACCATGGGAAACCACCCCCACAGGGGGGTCAGAACACATTCTACTAGGACAACTTCAAACCTCTATAGCCTTTCTCAGAGGGGTCCCTATCAGGGACATCCTGGAAGCTGCAACATGGAGTTCTGTTCATACCTTCACCAAGCATTACCACCTGCCTATCTTTTCAAAATCCAGGGCAGGCTTTGCAACTGCAGTTCTGCAGGGCATACTAGCCAGCCCCAACTCTTCTTGACTGCCTCCACCCATTCCTCAGCTTTGGGAATCAACCCAAGTGTGATGACTGCAACAGTGAAACATGAAGAACATAGTACAATTGTGTACACTTACCATAAATGTAGATGTTCGAGTGTATTCACTGTTGCAGTCCTGGTTTCTCTCTCTCTCTCTCTCTCTCTCTCTCTCTTCTTCACCCTTACAGGGCTATTGGTATTTACTTTCTACTGGTGGTGTTACTCCACCATAGCTTAGCTCCCTTTTGGGGGCTCCTGACATTTGGGGCAAGAAAAGCTGATGTAATGGCATCGGCTACCTGTTTTTTTACCACTGATGACCTGACGTCAGTCCTGGAGCGACAGCAACTTATGCAGAAATACTAAGCCTCTGGTATTCAGGCCAACTGAGGGCTACCCCTGGCAAGATAACCCAAGTGTGATGATTGCAACAGTGAATACACTCGAACATTTACATTTATGGTAAGTGTACACAACTGTACTTTCCCATTCTCAAACCTGACATGTTTGTTGTTACTAAAGGGATTGCCCCTTTTATAGTCACCCAAGTCCCTTTGGAACTTATGCATTTTCCTGTCTTTAAGATGCTGCTCCAGATTGAGTAGTTCCTGGCTAAGTTTATTTAAACATGTAGTATGTGATGGTTGTCCTTCAAATTTCTTAGTTTTCTCACACATCTTGGTTACCTCAGCTATACCCTTGTCAATTGTTCGATCATAATAGACAGCCAAAACCCCTACAAACCCCATAGAGGCTTTTTGTTGGGCTATGGCCCATTGTTCTTCCAATTCAGTGTAGATGTTGCTACATTCACACCAGCCTGAGATACATATTCCAACAGCTCCATGATGTCTGTTTTCATGTAGTCTAGGGAGATACATCTCAGGTCATTTACACCCACATAGACTATGACTGAGTCATACTGTTACTTGTGGTTCAATGACTTAAGTGTGTGCAATGTGATGAATCCTAGCCCATGATAAGAAACTGACTGTGACTTTCTCCTTACTCAGCTTCATGAGAGGGACATCAGTATGTCTCATGATGGAGTCTGCAATGACCAGAATGTTGGATTGTGTGGTGGCTTGCTTTATGGGCTTAGAAGTAGAGGGTCCTTAAGATGTGGCTCTATGTGTTGATGTGGGTACATTTGGAGCTGCTGAGGGTATTTGTTATGTATACTTCATCTAGGAGGTCTTCGGGGTTTAGGTTTACATTTAAGTGCCTCAGCATATGTGGATCTATATGTCTGCTTTGAATTGTGCGTGATGGGTGCAGCATGTGTACTACTGGCAAACTGTGTACTACTGACAAACTTATTGACATTAGGAGTACTTTTATGTGAGAGCTTTGCCTCCAGTGACATTGTATAAGTACATCCCTCACATATCATATCAGTTGGTTTGAAAATTAACTGGTTGTCAGTAAACATGAGGCAATTTCTGCATTGCCTCAGGATGCTCATATTCTGATTCATATGCTGCTTTTTGGAGTGGGAGTACATAAACCAACTGTGTGCACCTGAATGCTACCTCGTTCCACGTTTTTGCTTGTTTGATGTACAAATGACACTGCCTGCTTAGCTATATTGACTGTTTTATTGCATTGTCAGCCTGTTTTGTAATGCTGCTGTGTAGATATCCCCTACGTACTCTCAACTGCACATCAAGCTCTCTTCAAGGTTACCCCCACTACAGACACATCTCTAGGCTACCCAACTATACTCTGTTAGAATAGGTTTTACAAACCTATTTTCCACCCTGCTATCCACAAGACTCCTAACTTGTCTAACATAACCTATTTCCTTCCTTTACAGCCTGCTGTGCGTTGCTTAAAATCCCCAAGTGTTTACAACTCTGCTAGGTGATTCCCCAACATTCCTGCCTCTGAAAGAACTTCCTAAAGGGAAATTGAAGCTGCCTACTGTTACTACTATCACACCCAAAGTTCTGTCTGCACTCTACTGTGCTACATATCACTAAATGTACTTTATTTGTATTTCCCACTGAGCGCATGCTAGCAGCCTACCCAAGACTCCAAGTACCCCTGTTATACAGCTCCTGTTTCCCTCTATTACAAGCCTTGCTATTTCTCAATTAAGCCACTAGGTGGCAGTATTTTACCTCCTTTTTTCCATCCCGGTTTTTGCTACAGTTTACTGAAGTTTTTCTCTGTATCTACTACCCCCCTGCATTAGTTTCTACATAGGTTTTTAACCTGCCCTTTACCCCTAGTACCTCTTCACTTCTGTGCCTGCTCCATGTTCCACTGATAGTTTCTTGCTGGCTTGCTCTCTACTCTGCTCTACTTCCTTCTCCTTGGCTCTACCCCACTCCGTTCTCCCTGCGGGCTCACTCCACTCCCCTAACCTGCCCCCAATTCCCACCCGCCCTAGTACCTCTGCACTTATACTCATTAGACCACACCCTCTTCATCATTATGCAATACACTCCTACTTCATCAAGACACATCCACCCCTTTACACCCTCCCCTTATCTGTCACCAGTCACTTCCCATATTACTATACCTAACCTGAACCTTTACCAACTAAATACCTCAAACACTCTTATACTATCTCTTATTCCACCATGCTATCAAAACCTACAACCTTCTTATCTCAAATGCTACTTCTTCTAACAGTATCCCATGTCTACTATCTTACACAACTCCTTTTCTTTCACATCATTCCCCACCATATGTTACAAACACACTTCCCATACTACATGCACTCACCCTTTCCAATATCCCCCACTCTATACCCCATCAATAACTATCTACTATTTCCCTATAAACTCATCTCACCTTACAAGCACTCTACCCTATCCATACCCAACCAAACCCTTAAAAATCTAATAACACTCAGCTCCAATAGTAAGCAATCCAAGTACCTCTCCAACATTTTCAACACCTAATCACTATCCTTCTGTTGGTGAAATACACCTTAACCCTGGCCCCCATACCCCCACTCTACTTCCAAATCTACCCTTTTTACCTCTCTAAACACCCAAAGCATAGCTAACAAGATTCCCAACCTACATGCCTGGCTTCAATACAATAAACCAGATATCTTGTCCATTTCTGAAACTTGGCTAAAACCTCATATAAAAGACTCAGAAATAGTACCACCAAACTATTCCATTATCAGAAAAGACAGAACCCACAAAAAGAGTGGAGGAGTAGCTCTACTTTATTCATCCTCCTTATCAGTTACCCTCTACAAAAACCCATCCCCCAATTCACCAATGCTAAATTAATTCTGACCCTACTTCAAGTAAATAGGCACAAGCACATATGCATAGCCTCACTATACATTCCTCCAGGAGGCAATATCTTAGTACTTGAAGATATCCTATCTTGGCTGTTCACTAATATTAGCAATGAAACTATAGTACTGGGTGACACGAACATCAACTGGTCCTCTATTCAGTCTCTCTCAAACACCCTAAATATCAACTTTTATAATTTCTCCCAACTTATCAACTCTGTAATTAGACCCTCCAAAGACTACTCCAGCGGTAGTATCCTCGACTGGATCTTAGTCTCTCACCCTCATTATTTCTCTGATAGCGGCATACTTCCCGACTCTCTCAGCGATCACCTTCCCACTTTTACTCGGTGCCTTACTTCCCCCCTTCAATTATCTCACAACTATATCTCCACTCACTACCTCAAACATTTCAATCCCACTACCTTCCCTAACTCTTTAAAATCAGTAAACTGGAGCCCTCTAAGAACTCTACCCCTAGAAGAAGCTGTTAGCTACTTCAACTCAACTTTCTTACACCTGTTAGACAGCTATGCTTCCCCTTAAATTCAAAAGAATAAAAAACAAAACTGTCCCTTGGCTAACCAAAAATACACTAGCTGCCATGTGGCTCAGAGATAAAGCCTGGTTACACCACCAGAAAAATAAGACTCCCTCCACCATCGACGAGTACAAATCACTTTGCAATAAAGTCAAGAAGCTTGTTACATCAGACCAAAAAACATATTTCATCTCACTACAAAACAACCATAAAACAAACCCACAAAAATTTTGGAATGGTATCTTAACTCTCCTTAACCCTGGGAAAAAAGAAACCCCTTGTCCAGATCCCGATGCTCTAGACATAGAACTAGCTACACAATTCAACTCTTTTTTCATAAACTCAATCTCCAAACTAACCTCGTCCTTCTCTACCAACTCTACACCCCCTACCTCCTTATCCCCTCCCCTGGGCTCACTATCACCATTACTCCCTAATACCTCCACCTCCCAACCTCCTTCTTTCTCCATAAAACCCATACCCATATCTTCCATAAAAAAAACTTCTCCAAAAACTAAAACCATGCTCCAATGCCCCTGATAACATACCCTCACACTTTCTAAATATAGCCGCTGAAGCCATTGCCTTACCCATCAGTATACTAATCAACCATTCTAACAAAGAAGGTCATGTACCCCAACTATGGAAAAAGGCCTTCACTATACCCCTGCATAAAGGGGGTAACAATAATAATATTACAAACTTCTGCCCTATTGCCATCCTATCCCCCATCTCTAAACTCCTTAAAAAATGCATCCATTTACAACTTCTTCCCTACCTCACTGACAATCACTTACTTACTCCAACACCGAATGGATTTAGACCTGGCCACCACTGCCTTTCTTTCCTTCTTAGAAATTGTTAATAAACCCGTGACTCTGGCTGCATAGTATCCACCCTCCTACTTGACCTCTCTAAGGCCTTTGATACAATATCTCACAACCTTCTCCTAGCAAAACTCTCTAAACTAAACTGATCCCTTTCCACCCTTAATTGGTTCAATAGTTATCTCTCACACAGATGCCAAGCAGACAAATGGAAAACAGTTACCTCCTCCTTCCTCGATACCCCCACTGGAGTCCCCGAGGGTTCCATACTGGGTCCCCTCCTCTTCAGTATATTTATAAATGATTTCCATCACTCATTCCCCATTGCAAAACTCATCCAATGTGCTGATGATTCAACCATAATCTGTTCTGCCACCTCCATCCCCACACTGATAAAGCTCACACAAGAAGCTTTCTCTATCACAGAACAATGGATGCTAGATAATCACCTAGCACTCAATGCCTCAAAATCCAAACTAATGCTATTTACCCCTACTAAAACAACCATCACTGACAAGAATTCATTTTCCATCAAAAGCCATAACAACACATCTCTCGAATTAGTATCTGAGGCTAAATTACTAGGTGTCCTCATTGATGACTAGCTCAAATTCACCTCTCACCTACAAATAAATATAAAAAAACACCAAAAACTTGGCATGCTATATTGCCATAATCATTACCCTACTCCTTCTACTACGTTTATTCTTGCTACCACATATCTCATCCCTTCTCTTCTTTATGGTGCTGCACTTCTAACAAACCTACAATCTTCTCTCAAGACAAAACCATCCTCTTGGTATTGCAAAATTGCAAAGTTTGCCACAAGCCAAAAGTCTTCTACCCATCACTGTCTAGCCCTTCATCAACTAAATTGCGTAGAGCTGCCCAATTATCTATCCTTTATTCAACTTACCCATGCCCATAAACTTATTTTCAACCCCTCCATTTGCCCCTCCCTATCCTCAACCTTCAAAATGCACCTCCCTGACAGACTGTTAAGAACCAACAATCAAAACCCAATAGAAATTCATAAACCTACCCGCCCCTCAGGTAAAAATCTCCTATTCTTTGCCCTTGCACACCAGTGGAACTCACTGCCTCCATCCATCTGTACCACCACAAACCTCTCTTCCTTCAAAAACCTCACTCCACTCACACCTAATTTCTCAGTGGGAATGCGCCTGCTCTCACCCCCCCTTAACCTCCTTTCCTCTCTTCATCTCAGTCTTCTCTGATTCCATACATGGTTTTAGCAGGAACCAATCCATGCATAAACAACCTCCTCTTAACTTACAATGCTGATACTTTTTATCTCAGAAGTTGTCTCTGTAAATGAAATATTTTCTCTGCAACTAGTATAACCTAAACTTTGATTATCATTTTTCCATTAGATGTTGTATGTATTAATGCATTTCATACTAATACTTTTGTACTTACTATTACAAAAACTTCTATTGTAAACTTGTAATTGTTGTTTTGTTTTTGGAGCTTTTCTCTCCAGGACTCCAGTCAAAATGGGTTCTTCTAGGCCCAATGGACTCTCCTGGTAAAATAACTGCGAATAAATAAATAAATATTCCCCAAGCTGGTAACAGAGATTGTGGGAAAGTTCATATTCATGACAACAAACCCTTTTTATTGATTAGACAGTTGGAGTGAGAATATAAAGCAATGTCAGGGGTATCTGGTTTGCAACTCTGGGGACAGTGCTTGTCACTGCAAACTAGTTGTCCTGTGTGCAACTAGGTATTGGTGAAATTTCAGTCATGCTTTTACAGGAAAAATGTCACTCAAGGAGTCTGTATCTAAACAGAGCACTGCCAAACACTTGAGGGGAAACTAATATGTAGACCCTGAAAATTTAAGGATGAAGTATTTAGGCAGATATTCTGAAGTTAGAAATAAATCAAACAATACTTACTGAAAAAGAATTAGTTTGTAAAGAATGATGAAAAGAGGAGAGTCAAATGAATGGCTACTGCCTGACTACTACTAGTGCTGGTCTCACCACAGCTTCACTCTGCTGAAATAATGCTCCTTTGTTCTTCTCTCACCAAAAGCAAAACATTAGCACCAATCCCAAGATGAGAAGCAGACCACAGTCTGTTTGGTGATCCACAGTGTTGTCCTAGATATTGCAAGGATCTGCAGGCTTGTTGAAGCCTTTTCCCAGTAGATGTCTTGAATAGCAACCAGACCATTCAGGAATGTCTAGCACAGACACTCACTGCCCAACCAGAAACAGTCAGGAATCAATGGACTCTGGTCCTTCTCTCACCAGCGGTAGAATAAAATGATATTTATGTGTTTACTCACAACAGACAGTGAAAGGGGAGAGGGAAGGCGATATGTGGTCAAATTAACATAAGGGGCAGGCAACTAGAAAGACAGTTGTGATTAAGAGCACAACAGTAACAGGCTGGGAGGGTTGGCAAATTATATGCAGACGGATACTTGTTTAGCTGATAATTAGAAGGAAGAAGAAGAAGGAGGTGCCTAGTAGTAGTTAGGTTAAGAAGCATAAGAAGAAATGTATTAAGGAAAAGGATACAATAAAGGGTAAGGGTTGAAATGCACTATTTTATTTCTTTGAAGGTTAATGAAATACTGGTTTTGATGATTTTGACTGTTGAAAATTTGCAAGGGCAGATATTGTACACTTGTTGAAAAGATGACACCAGTTTAGACGAAGCAAGCAACAGTAAGTTGGGGTTAGGATATATTTTGGAGACTGAGTTTGTACACTTGGATAATACTGAGTTGGCCCCTCAAGGGTCACTTTTTAGATGTTGCAGTTATTGTTCTTGGTCATGCTGTTTTATTGGATTGTCATATGTATACAAAAGTCTTTTGTTTATTTGTTTTATATGCTAGTAATAATATGTCCATCAGTTGCTCAAATCTTTGGCTGTTTATTTCACTGTTTTTCTTCCTTAGTGTTAGTGGAAGACTTTAATTGTGCTTTATGAAGAACAGCCTGGGGAGTAAAGACGTCAAAGTCTGTCTTTATCTTTTGAAGTTTTTTTGACATTGGTTAGTGGTAGATGTGGGTCATATTTATAGCAGAGGTAAATGTTTTGTTCACAGTCCTACTTTCTAAAAAGTAGAGGGAGAAGTAAATGGGTGTTTTTTCAGACATGTTGTTATATACTCCCTTTTTAAGTCTGATGACACAGTTCTGTGGGTAGGGAAAGTTATAAAGAGAACAAGAGGAGTGTATGCCTGTCTGCTGATGATGCATATCTTGAGGCAATGACTGTGTTTTGGATCATGTGAATATGAAAAACTTGTATTTCTTTTTTTTAACATGTTTATTAGATTATCACTTAAGACACAGGAGACTTACATTTATGTAAAAGAACACAAACATTGTAAACGTGTCCACACCTGCAAACATTATACATCACATACATTCTTTTATACAATTATCATTAGTAAAACTATACATGAATTGCTCAATTCCTGCCTTCCCTTAAACATTACTCATCCACCAAAATATTATTCTGCATGCAATGTTCCCACAATTTCCATTTTTTTCTATGTATTTTTCTCCTACCATTTTCTAAAGATCCTACTTCCAGTTCTTTTATGTGTGTTACAATAATTGAGTCTATATTGAATGTTCGAACATTCAAAATTTCGAGTCCCATATGGTTGACACCATATGATCAGATTTTTGAATGTTTGAATGTTGTAGCGGAGATCTCCGTACAGTGCAGAATGGGAAGATTTCCCTTTTCTGCATTGTAGTGCTATCTCGGAGTTGGTATATTTAAAGATTGGGGGGTGTGGAGGGTGCAGGGGGCTTGCCCCCCTGCTTAGAGTGTTCAGGTAGGTGTTTTGTGTAGTTTATTTTTTTATTAGATTTTCGAACTTTTGAAAGTTCGATCATATGGTGTCAACTATATGATAGTTGAACTTTCAAATGTTCGATTATCTAATATCGACCCCAATATTCACTACATCAAGTACAGTTGGCATAGACTCTGATTTCCATTCTCTAGTAATTGTTTTTTTTTGCCAGCCACCAGAATTAAACTTCACAAGACCTTACCATAAGTCGATCAAATGGTGTCAACCATATGATAGTCGAACTTTCAAACGTTCGATTATCTAATATTGACCTCAATATTCACTACATCAAGTACAGTTGGCTTAGACTCCGATTTCCATTCTCTAGTAATTGTTTTTTTTTTTTGCCAGCCACCAGAATTAAACTTCACAAGACCTTACCATGTCTTTGCAATTTAGATCCTGTATCCCAGCTCAAAAAACATTTCCTTAGTTACACCCATTTGCTCACAAAATATTTTTGACAGTGTACTCTGTAGGGAATTTTAAAATCTGCCAACTCATTACACACCCAAAATAGATGTTCCCAGTAACCTCTTTCTTCCCCATCACACCTCCAACATTTGCTATCCACCAAAGGAAAAATTCTTTGGAGTCTGCTTGGGGTATAAATATGCCAATGAAAACCCTTCCAAGCAAAAATCCTAAATATTCTAGACTTTTATTTTACATATTTAGGAGCCATGCATTTGTCCTCCCATTGTTTCCTTGTGAAGTGCTTATCCAATCTCTCTTCTCAATCTTTTCTATCCTCCTCTGATTGATTCCTGTAGTTATCATGTAATATTTTACATGCCCTCCTAATTTTCCTTTTTTTAACTAGATTCAACATAAAACTCTACCAAAGCAGGTCTTTCACTTAGGATTCCCTGATCCTTTTCTCTTTGCCTGTACTCTAATATCAATCACTGAAAAGCAGTCTCTAGCATGCATTCCAAATGTCTTCTTAGCCTCTTCCCATTCTGTTTCTTTTCACTCTCTAGTTATTTACTCCCAATACTTTGGTTCCTTTGCCAGTTTTCTCCAGTAAATCCAAGCCTCATCTTGCAACAAAATCAGCAGAATCTCTTTTCTCCATTCTTGTATAGGTTTAATTCTCAGAATACTTTCTACTACTTTATGAATACAATATTCTGTATGCATGTTGTTACTCTCCTTAAGGATCTGCATCCAAAAACCCACTCTCTTCTTATTTCTTGAATCCCCCCCCCGTTTCATCACATCTAAAATATCCCTTCAAATCAGGTAATCCTGAACCACCTTGTTCTATTGGAAGAATCATCTTATCCTACTTGACCCTTACCCTCTTCCCCTCCTAGATAAAATCCTTCAATTATTTAATAATTAATATCCACAACTTCTCCTATGGTTGATAAAAATATGCCTGAGCTGTATATAAAACTAAAGGGACTAAAAACATTTTCACTGCTTGTATCTTGCTATCCACATCATTAAACACAAGATTCTAGTTTCTCAGTTTGTGTATTATCCTTTGCTCAGTCTTTTGCTCATTCTCTTCCCACATATCCTTAGCTGCCATAACTGAATATTTTTTAACCTTTTCTCCGAAATACTTCATTGTGTTCCATAAATGTGGGTATTGCTGAACCAATTCATGTGTGGGTACATAGTTTAAAGCTATAGCTTTTGTTTTGTCTTCATTAATTTTATATGCCAAACAATTTGAAACTGTTGCAGAATGTCATACAACATTGACATGTCCTTTTCTGGTTTTATCAGGTTTAAAGTAATATCTTCATCAATTAAACTTAACATTTCCTGATTATCATGCCAACTATATCCTTGAATTTCTGAATTCCTTATTTTCTTTGCCAGTGGCTCTAATATAATACAAATAACAAATGGAAAAGAGTAATATACCCCTAGCTGGTTCCAGGAATCCTCCCACTTTAATTGTTGTCACCGATCCCTCATATATCCTCCTCATTAACCTTATTATTATATAGGACATGCAAATGCTTCCATTGTCCCACTCATAGATCCCAGCTTATTCTGTTGAATGGTTTCTCTGCAGCAGCATCAGTACTCACCAACAATAGTTGCATTTCCTACATTCTGCTTCCCTCTGGATCATCATTGTGCTATTAATGTCAAATGTTTGTCTCTCCTCCACAAACCACACTGATCCATATCTACTAATTTTTATTGAGATGCTTGCCCTTATACTTTTTACTTTTATGTTTCTCTCAGCAAACATTGTCCCTAGACCTCTCAGTTTATTGTCCTAGCTTGTTTCCATGATAGCCTATTGACCTAAATGTGCTTTTGTCTAGCCTTTCTTCTCTTTTTACACTGTAATGCCTATAGTTCTTAAAAAGTTACTGTTTCCCTTTTTTATCCACCCCTTTTTTTCCTTTCAGTATCCTTCCAAACATTATTGACATGATGTGGGGCATATGCTTTTCATTTCACCAACAAGTTAAACAAAATCAACTAAAATCCAATCTTTCTCAAGCACTTTTTTTGTAAATCCGTATTTCACAAATGTGATGATGCTTTATAGTTTCACATTTATTCACTAATTTCAGTATTACTGGTCTTCATACTGTTCATCTCAATTTCCCAATACCAGACTCTAGTTGAAGTCCAAGGTACTCACAATTCTATGTCACAAGCATTTTCCTTTGAAAGATTGGAAAAGATTTCACTTGCAAAGTCTCTCTATGTGCTTTATCAGCAGAAGAATGAGAAGCAGAGTCCCCTTCTGTTTGATGTATCTCCCCCTGTTGGACAAACTTTTGCATCTCCCCCTTAGCTTGCTCTGCATCAAAAAACGACTGATCCTCCAGGAAAAATATTCTGAAGACAGGTGGATATAGCACCTTGAATCACACGCCTGCCTCTCGACATTCCTTGATTGCTGGAATAAATGTGTTTCTCTTCTGTGTGATGTACAATAAATAATCATTTTCCACAAACATTCCAATGTCTCTGTTTTTTTAATACTTCACCCTTCTGCCACAATTTTGTCAAGATCAATTCTTTCTTCTTGCATGATTGCATCTTTACTAATACAGATCTTGGCTGCTTTCTCATGGCTAGGTTTGGAACATACACATGATGCACCCTTTCAATTAACAAATCCTTCTGTGTTATACTAGTCCAGCTGCTTATTTGTGCTTTCATAAAATGAATACAGTTTGTGCCTCCCAGTTTATCTTCTTGAGCAGTCTTATGCTCAGCCAGCCTTTTCCTTATTTTGACCTGTGATTTTTCAGTTTTTTATCAGTTCATCTGAATAGCTGTTTAAAGCGTTTTCCGTTTTTCAAGTCTTTTGTAATTTCTGTTGATATACTCCTTCAATGTTTCATTTATTTTAATCACCTCTGAGCAAATTTGACCTAGTTTTATCTAAGTTACTGGAAGTCATATTTTGTACCAAAGCTGGAGCTTGAATTGCCTTTTGCTGAAGAGATATATGATTCTTTCTAGTCAGTGTTTTCTCTTCACCCTTTCTAGTTGATTTTCTTTTGGGCTCGCTAAGTTTCTTCTTTGCTGGCATTTGTGCTGTGTACTTATTTGCTGGTAACTGAGTTTTACTGAAGCAGGCCTAATTACTAGTCCTTATCTAGCACTTTCTTTTTCCAAACTGGAAGAGCTGAGCAGTGGGCAGCCATCTTGGAAGGCCTCCAAAACTTTTATATTTCGTAGTCTGAATGGTTGGTGGTATATAAGAAAAAGTGTAGGCAGTTGGATTATTTGGGAAAAAGGGAATGATTGAAGCATAAAAAATATGTATATAAGGAATTGTGTGAGCAATTTGATATGGCTATTTGGAACAGTGATATAAACTGTTACAGTGTGCAACAATTTTTTGGCATGAATAAATAATGTACTAAAGATGCTTTATATAAACAACAATATTTTATGAAAGGAATTCAATTGCATATCCAATTTCAACTCTAATAAAACAATCCATATCTGAAAATAAAGCCCCACCCCACTATTGAAAAAATCATTCATTGTTCCACTGCACAAGGGTGGATTTCAATACAGATCTATGAAACTATAGGACAGTTGTCATCTTTTTTGCCCCATAAAAATATTAGAAAAATGCATCCATATGCAACTATTCAACTATCTAATTGATAACCAGCTTCTGTCTGCAACCCACCATGACTTCTGTCCTCATCAGAGCACAACTACTGATTTACTGAATTTTATTAATATGGTCAACACCTACATGCATACCTCTCAAACTCTTTGAGCAAGAAATCTGGACAAAGTCATAAATAAAAGTAGGACAAAGGCCAGAAAATAGGGTCAATTTTTAAATATTACTCCTACAAGCTTAGAAAGTTGATAGAATAACAGTATTTGCATTAGCATGAATTTTTCTGAAGGGTATGAAGTCAGAAACTGAAATGTCTGTAATTATTTTCTAACGTCAGTCTTTAATGGTTTGTCAATAATTTGCCAGAAAACCACAATTTTATGCGAAACAGACTAAAATATGAGGCAAAAATCTGGACATTCTGCAAAAATCTGTACAGTTGAGATGTATGCCTACGTGAATGACAGGACCTAGTTTCCATCATCTTCCAAGACTTATCAAAAGCTTTTGATACTGTCACACACCAGAAACTCTTACAAAAATTCTCATTCTTAGGGCTCACCAAATCTTCACTGCAATGGTTCCATAACTACCTCTCAAACAATGAAATGGAAAATTATTTTGCCACCTTCTTGCCTGTAACTATTGGTACTCCACAAGGATCTATACTAGGTCCCATACTTTTAAATATAATCATCAGTCACCTCTATCTGCACTGCTACAAAAAATGCTGTCCTGGTTTCAATATGCTGATGATTCCACCCTAATCTGCTCTACAAAATCTCTCTCTCTGTCTCTCTCTGAACTCCAAGGCTTTGCACAACAGTATTTCTTATCAATTGAAACATGGATAAATAATTCACAACTACTACTAACCCTAAAAAATAAGTTGTTGTTCTTTACCCCAAACATATCTCTGCCAAAACAACAGTTACTATTATCTCTGCCAACAGCACCATGATAGAACAAGTAAACCAAACAACATTACTGGGTGTCATCATAGATGGCCAGCTGAAATTAGACTACCATGTATCACATTTGGTTAAAAAAACATCAAAAATTGGGTATATTATACAGAGTAAAAACCAACCTCACTGACATAGCCAGAAGACATATAGTCTCTACTTTCCTGCAGTCATCTCTTCTCTATGCTGTCCTAATCTTCATTAACCTTCAGGGCTCACAATTGTCCAAAATTGAGCAATGTTAAAATAAAATAACCAAAATTTGCAGTAATCTATAACAATAGAACACACCACTGCCTAAGTACAATGCACAGACTTCACTATAAGTCATAAAATTGCCCAGCCCTTAACTTAATACAACACTACTGTCCTAATAGAATTTTAAGCTGTAGTGAAAAAATCACTAATCACTATAACCAAATCATCTAATCTTACAGGAGACTCTCTATATTCAAAGAGTGTGGCTAAACTATGGGACCATACCCCACTATCACTGAAATCCATTCAGAATGCAAACTCACTTAAGATATAACTAAAACTTCACCTATCAAACTGATGTTTCTGCTCCTGTATATCTCCAGGATAAATGCCATGTTTGTCTTCAGCTTGCCATATTGTCAAACCGTGTCTCTTCATTCAAATCCTGTGCTCTACTACAACTAGTCTTCACCAATACCTGAATAATTTTATTACCTATATACATAGCTTTGTGCCACTGCTTATCCCCCACACCTCTATACTTCTAATATAACCTTATGATAGCTATATATATATATATATATATATATATATATATATATATATAATTATCCTCTAATAAGATTTATGTCCACCTCTTAATTACAATATTAACATTTTCTGCCTTACCTAGTTCCTTTCCTCACCTCCATTTCTTTGAATTTCGAAGCACTAATCACATGATCTATCATATACTTGACAAAACCCACAAATACACTTCTTCAAATGCTCAATGTTCAACATCTACTAATGCATAAGTATCTTTAAACCATAATAGTTGCCTTTATTTCACATAAATGCTATCTAATGAATGTGTAATTGTGAATGTATATTACTTAATATATATCTGTACACATTGTGTTTAGTTTGTTTAAAAAAAAGCTTGTAATATGTTGAAGGTTTTCTCCCCAGATGTCTACTGAAAAGGGCTTTTGACTAAAATCAGTCAGACAAACCTGGTAAACAAAAGCAAAGTAAATAAAATAAATTAAGTTAATAAAGTTTTTTTTCAAAATGTGATTTCAGTATCATGGGTCTATCTTTAAGTCAATGGTTGAATTGGGTGAGGCATTATTATTCATGCAGGAGTTAAGCAGGGGTGTCCTCTGAGCTCTTGCTTTTTTTGTTTAGTAATGAATGCAGTTCCATTACAGGTGTTCAAAGCTGTGGTGCCAGACAGAATATTTCTTTCCTCAGGTAGTATGGTTTCCCTTACTTTAAGATATTCAGATTGTTTAGTTTTTGTGACTTGGACTGGACCCTGTTTTGGTTCAATTTTGTCTATATTGCAGAAAAAAGGTTTATCTATTAATAAGGATAAATGGTCTAATTTTGATTTTGCTGGGATGCTTTTTGATATTCTTTTTCTGTGGTTTGTGTTATGGCTCTGCGGGTTTCTTTTGAGACATAGAAAGTGGTCTTTGATCAATGGGTGAGCTGTTTGGCTTCTTTATACATTACTGCATGTATGTGGAATTGTTTAGGTTGATCTCCCATAAATAAGTTTATTTACTACATTGGTGGGGGGGCATTCATAGAGATTACCAAGAACTGTTTCCTAAGTTACACCTTATGGTAACCTTTTGGAATTCAGACAGCCCTAACATGGTGGTCTAGCAAAATGTCATGTAGCACCATATAAGGCTGTCTCCAAGGCCATGCTATATAACAAATGAGGCAGTCTGGGAGACAGGCATACAGAAATTAGTTATGTGCTCTCTTACCTGGAACTACCTCCAGGAAAGCATCTACCCACAAAACTATTCAAAGACTCTCTTGATCATGCAGATTAGCATGACCACTCTTACCACATCTTGGTAGTTGGCTGTGTTCAGCTATTGAAAAAAAAGGTAAGTACTGGGGGTTTTAGTGGTAAGGTAAGGTCAGAAGCTGTGTGAATATGTGTATGCATGGGACTAAATGTGTGATTGTGTGTGTGTGTGTGTGTGTGTGTGTGTGTGTGTGTGTGTGTGTGTGTGTGTGTGTGTGTGTGTGTGTGTGTTTTTAAGTTTAGGGTATTTATCTCTGATGGAAGAAACCCTCTTGTGCAGGAGAGCATTTGGAAGTTTTTAAGAAAATTGGGGACTGGAAATTGTCTTTAGATACTTGTCCTGAAACAAGGAAAATGCTGGTACTTAGAAATCTTGGAGATTTTCATCTTAATATACACATAGATGCATCTTTCTGGCCCCATTAAACAGATTATAGCTAGATGGAAGAAAATATTTCATAGATGAGTGGAATGTGCAGATTGTTTTGTGGAGACTTCCTTTACAAAAATTGGCTGTTAAAGCGGAGAGGAAATGTAAATATGATGCAGAATTGTGCTGTTTCTTTTGTAACCAGGAAGAGACTTGTCTAATGCCTTCTTGGAATGACCGAGAGTTGGAAGTAGATGTTCTTGTTTTTGCAAAAATTCTCCCATTGGAGCAGTGACTTATGAAATGAATGGACATGGACATTATGATGTTTTGGGGGAGAGCAGTTGAACACTCCTAATATTTTTTCTTCCTGTGTATGATTTTATAGTGTGGAAAACTACAGTATAATCTTATCTGGAATGTGAATGGTTTATTTAAAAATATATATTTTTGGCTGTGGGTGAAAGGGTGGGGGTTCGGTTTGTGATGTAATTCAGTGCTTATGTTACTATTTTCCTGCTATTCCTATTTAGTTTTTCCTCGTTTGTGATTGTTTCTTGGCTTTACTTGACTCTCTTAATATATTTTTTTCTTTTTCTGCTTTTAATAAAGCCCCTACTCCTTTTGAGCACAAGGTGATGCTAGAGGGTTGCCACTAGTGCTTGGAAAATTCCTAGATGAAGGAAGGAGTAAACATTGCTGCTGGGAAATTTTGGAGAGAGAATCAGAGCAAGATAAAATCCTATTTACGTAGTTGGGGAGCGGAAGTCTGGATACAGAGGTACTGGAAAACTTGAAGGAAGGAGAGCCACATGAAGGAGAGAAGGTGAGCTGGAGTGCTGTAATGGATCAAGTGTTGGAGGAACAGTCACATAAAGAAGCTGCTGAAGTGGTAGAAAAGTGGGTTACAGAGTCTAGTCTAAAAGTACATAAGCACGTTCGTGTGATGGAGTGATCTTTTTTAAGAATATGCCTCTGCAACAGGGTACTGTGAATTACAGAACTGAATGAAAGTAAGAAACATATGCAAGTGTTGTAAGATAAGCAACATGAAGCAATTTACAATGCAAGCAGGGGCATTTGTCAAGAACATAAGGATAGCAGCTTCAGGAGAAAAAGATTGATGGTAAGAAGAAGAACCAAAACCAGTGCTACTATTAACAGATTTAACATTATGGACAATATTAACTGCAGTTAGGATTTACTTTAAAACACATAAGAGCATTGTTACATTTGGGGTCAAAATACTTTTCTGAAGTTACTTTTGAGACTTCTTCAGGTACAGAAAAGTTTATGAAAGAAACAGAAAAAATATATCAACTTGGAAATATTATTTTTCAGAACTTTGGCATGCAGTTCAGAACTTTAGAAATAGCAGAATTTGAACTCAAAACTCTTTTCCTGTCATTATATGATAAAATGCAAGTTATAAAGAAAACATGTAATAACAGAAATGTATGGACAGGGGGAATGGGAAGTGTGGGTTACATTTCATATGTGAGATTGGAAATTACAGCATATTTCAAATAACACTGTAATACTGAATGGGAAAAGAGCAACTGTTAAGTACTAGGGCCAACTGAAGATTTGCTTCTCCTGTGGGGATGAAAAAAATCCAAGGCCATACTGCTAGCAGCTGTAGACCATTTTGTAGGAAATGCCCGGTGGGTGCTGGAAAAAGAATGGGTACATGAAAAAGAAACTAAGGGAGAGGAAAGGCAATATATAGCAAACAATATTCAAAAAGGAAGTGAAATGACTGGTATCAGTGAGGAAGAAAGTGAAAGAAATATGACTCTAGGTGAAGAAAATGAGTAAGGGGAAGGACTAATGGCAGAACAGATTCAAACAAAAACAAATATGGGTTGGCAAATGAAGAACAAAAGGGTGGTGACTTAGAAAAAGGGGAAGAACAAAAGCAGAAAGATGTTAAATATATTGCAGGGAGAGTTAGAAGTAGAAAGAGAAAAACAGGAATAGGAAGAAAAAGTTATAAAGGGAAAGGGATGATTTAGGTATCTCAGGACTAAATGTGAACACTAAGAAATTAAATGCGAAGTTTAATGGCTGTTGAATGGTGCAAAAAAGATGGATGTATTACAGTATGTTTACTGGATACAAAACGTATTAAACAAGAAAAAAGAGAGAAATAATTAAGCTGTACAGGGAAAAAAATAATATAGTTATTAGGACATGAAATGTGTTCTGGGTTAGT